>NC_133655.1:244388351-244688351 GCF_009905375.1 Apium graveolens
TAAAATTTCATTCTTTAACTCCGTCACTGGTGGAATCGAGATTCTAGATGAAAATCTCAAAATGCCTTGATCATCCTTCTGCGTGCATAATTCTTCACCTACCCAAACGATTTATATCTTGATCCATTACATCTTTCTGACATTTCTTTATTTTCTCCAACAACTCCGGCTGGAAAGTCATACTGTACACTTTCGCTTCCTCAGGTTCACAACTCTAATTTCCAATTCCAATTTCTGAAATTCCTTATATATATCCTCAGGTACTGATAACTCATTTAACTTTTCCTTCCGACTTAACGCGTCTGCCACCACGTTCGCCTTACCGGGATGATAATTAATCGAGCAATCATAATCCTTGATTAATTTTAACCATCTCCTTTGCCTCATATTAAGTTCCTTCTGGGTAAATATATATTTCAAACTTTTGTGATCTGTGAAAATCTCACACTTTTCTCCATACAAATAATGTCTCCAAATCTTCAAAGCAAAAACTATAGCTGCTAGCTCCAAGTCATGAGTAGGATACTTTTGTTCGTGTGGTTTCAATTGTCTTGACGCATACGCAATCACCTTTTCGTGCTGCATTAAAACACATCCTAATCCTTTATGAGAAGCATCACTATAAATTACGAAATTCCCTTGATCGTCTGGAAGTGACAAAACAGGTGCCGTGATTAATCTCCGCTTCAACTCCTGGAAACTTTCTTCGCACTTGTCGTTCCATATAAACTTTTCATTCTTTCGTGTAAGCTTTGTTAATGGTGTGGCAATCCTTGAGAAATTCTGAACGAATCGTCGATAATATCCTGCCAATCCCAAGAAACTTCTTACCTCAGTGGGTGTTCTCGGTCTCTCCCAATTCGTAATAGCTTCGATCTTTGCCGGGTCCACTTTGATCCCTTCGTTACTGACTATGTGTCCTAAGAACTGAACTTCTTGTAGCCAAAACTCACACTTCGACAATTTAGCATATAACTTCTTTTTCCTTAAAATCTCCAAAGTTGTCCTTAAATGTTCCGCATGATCCTCCTCCGTCTTTGAATAGATCAAAATATCATCTATAAATACTATAATGAACTTGTCCAAATATTCCTTGAAAATTCTGTTCATCAGGTCCATAAACGCTGCTGGGGCGTTGGTCAATCCAAAAGACATCACTAAAAACTCGTAATGTCCATACCTTGTTCTGAAAGCTGTCTTTGGTATATCTTCTGGTTTAATCTTCAGTTGATGATATCCCGATCTTAAATCGATCTTGGAGAAATACTTGGCTCCCTTCAATTGGTCAAACAAATCATCAATTCTGGGTAACGGATACTTATTCTTGATTGTCAACTTGTTGAGCTCCCTATAGTCGATGCACAGTCTCATGCTTCCATCTTTCTTCTTGACAAATAATACCGGGGCTCCCCACGGGGATACGCTGGGTCTGATTACTCCTTTCTCTAACAATTCCTGCAATTGCTTTGCTAGCTCTTTCATCTCAACAGGCGCTATTCTGTACGGGGCTTTGGATATTGGTTCTGTTCCAGGTGCTAAGTCGATCGCAAATTCAATTTCTCTATCTGGAGGAAGTCCTGGCAATTCGTCGGGAAATACGTCTGGAAATTCATTCACTACTGGGATATCTTCAAGTTTTGCTGGCTCCTGACTTTTGTTAATCACGTATGCTACGAAATGCTCGCATCCTTGCCGTAGAAACTTCTTGGCTTGAATCATCGTTAAGAACTTCTTTACTTGTTTCTGACCTTTGAACGTTACTATTCTTTCGTCTGGCGTTTTCACCATTACTTTCTTATTTCGACAATCTATCTGAGCATCATGCTTAGATAACCAATCCATCCCTAATATCACATCAAATTCTCCAAACTTAAATGGTATCAAATCTACACAAAACTTACTACCAGAAATCATAATCTCACAATTTCCACAAATTTGGTTCACAGTTACACGTTCTTGATTTGCTAATTCCACAGTCATTATTTCATTTAAGCACTCAACTGGACAGTTTAATTTACTAACAAAATCTTGTGAAACAAACGATCGAGTTGCTCCCGAGTCTATTAACACTTTGGTACATAAAGAATTCACATTAAGCGTACCTGCCACGACATCCGTCTCCTGGATAGCATCCTTCACTGACATGTCGAAAACTCTAGCCCTTGGAGTCTCATTTACTGCTGGGGTAGATCCCATAATTCTCAATGCATTACTAACTGGGGCTGGTGTCTTGCAATCCCTGGCCATATGTCCTGGCTTCCCACATTTAAAGCATGTAAATCCAATGACTGGAACTTTCACTGCTGGATTCCGGATAGGTTGATCTTTATTTGCTGGCTCTCTTGCTGGCTGATTTCGGCACTCCCTCGAGTAGTGCCCTTTCTAGTTGCATTTAAAACATACCACATTCAACTTGTTACAAACTCCTCCATGCTTCTTTCCACATACTTGACAATCTGGAAAAGTCAATCTCAACTGATTTGGCTGATTCACATTAGCTGGACGATTGCCCTGGCCTCCGTCTCCTGCATTTTGTCTCCTGAAATTAAAATTTCTCCCTAGCTGAAACTTGCCCTTCTTAAAATTTGGAAACTTCCCTGTTTGTGACTGACCCTCACTTCCCTCAACTTTTCTTTTCTTGCTTTCCTTTTCTTTCTGGAACATCTCACTCTCTGTCTCTGCGATCATAGCTTTTTGTACAACCCCGGCATAGGTATCCAATTCAAAAATAGCTACCTTCCCCCTGATCCATGGCTTCAAGCCTTGCTGGAATCTCTTAGCTTTCTTTCTATCAGTATCAACATACGACGGCATATACCTTGACAATTCCTCAAACTTCCCCTCATAATCTGTTACCGACATATTCCCTTGCTTTAACTCTAAAAACTTCAGCTCCATTTGATCCTGAACAAACTGAGGAAAATACTTTTCTAAAAACAATTCCTTGAACCTTTCCCAACTAATAACATCTGTGCCTTCCAATGTCTTCACCATTTCCCACCAATAGGTGGCCTCATTCTTCAGATAGTAACTTGCAAACTCAACCTTCTGTTCCTCTTTCACTTTCACTAAGGCAAATGCCTTTTCTATTTCCTTTAACCAAACATTTGCTTCAATTGGCTCTAAGGAACCCTTGAATTCTGGTGGGTTTATTGCCTGAAAAGTTTTGAAAGTTACCTGGGGATTGGTCTGTCTTTGTTGTTGTTGTGTCAGGTGAACTGTTTGTTGGGCCAAGATTTGAAGAATCTGGGCTATTGCTGGGTCCATGGGTCCTGGATTCACATTCTGGGTTGTATCATCTTGGTTATTATTGTTGTTGGTTTCTTTATTCTGGGTGTTGGTGCGGGTATTTCTTCTAGGAGGCATTCTCTGTAAAGAATCAATCAACTTATTTAGCTTTTGAATCAATCTTTTACATAAAAGAATAGTTTTGCAAAACAATAATATTTCTTTTTCAAAACAGTTGTGACTAAATAAATTGCATGCTTCTTTACAGAATATAAACAGTTATGGAAAACAGGGCACATGGTATCACAGGGTATACTGATGCAATAAATAAGGTAAAGTAAAACAGGTGCGATAAAGTAAATGACAGTGCTGGAAAGGAAAAAGGTACTGATATATATAGATCAAAAGTTTTAGGATAGTACAAGCGTAAAGACGCTTCGAAAGTAAAAGCAAAAAGGGTACAACAACCTACTCACTAGTCAGCATCACTAGTCTATAAATACAACTCAAAAGTCTACTGATACACACTACACACTACTGTACATACTACATAATCATAACAACACTGCTCAGCATCTCCATCTCAGAATCTCTGGCTCATGGCAAATCTGGACCTCCTATCTCCTCAAGCTCCTCTAGAACCCACTTAGCCCACTCCACTAGGAAATCAGGGGTGATGTCCTCATGTGTAGCCTCAGCAATCCTCACAGCAGCTGCTCTACGAAACGCCTGGAGCCTCTCCCTAAGTCGCCTCTCACCACTCCCCATCTCTCTGGTACGCATGATATGCAATAACTCCTGAATCTGACCCTGTAGGAATCGCTGCTCCATAAGGCAAGCCTCAAACTGATGATATGGGATAGGATAGGAAGAGAACTGGAAAGGTACACCTGTGACTGAATGACTAGTAAAGCCTGAATCAGCAGGTGGGGGTCCTCTGACAGGTGGCCTCATGCCTGAAGGTGGAATAGCCTGCAATGGTACGGGCTGCAATACCGGTGGAGGTAGAATAGCCAATGCTGGTGGAATCACAGGACGTGGATCCGATGCTGGTGCTCCAACTGAAGGCTCTGAGTGATCAGCTGATACGGGAATAAAAGAGTCGGCCATCTCTGCTATCTGAAATCATATCGTAATATAAGAATCTCGTACCATAACGCAATTTACACTAATACCTGATATACCGAAACACTCAACCTCTCAACGTTCTATCATCCTATGCCTTACTTCTAATCCTAACCCTCTACCCATTCCCGTTAACCTAGGCTTGTGTCAGTGACTTATAACCTGTAGCTCTGATACCAAACCTGTGGCGCCCTCCAAACCCGGGTCAGAAGTTTGGGGTCCACACACACACCTTAATTATAACCTGCTTATAACAATAATAAAGATAATAATAATATATGCAATGACCCTACTTACCAACCACCACGGACCGCAACAGGTTAAAGTATGCACACAAGCCAAACACACTAATATATTACAAACCGTTCAAATCCCAATCATTCAAACTCAAACTGAGTATTAAACTTTATTACAACTTTTACAAACTGAAATTATCCCAAAAGAAGCCTACTAGCTCAGCTTTCTCAACCTGAACCCCTAGCTCTCGCGCTGGACTGGGGATCCTCTTTACCAACTGGTTCCTTTTTTACCTGGAAAGAATATTAACAACATCGCACAAATGAGCTAACTAGCTCAGCAAGTCACAATGACAAAACTGAGAATAATGATCATCAGGTGAATATGGTTATGATATCAAGTGAACAATGGATTATGATTTAGAATTGGATATTATACTTTTAATTTAAAACCAAGGCTAGGCTGCTGATCAGTCACGCACTAACCCCGAGCAAGGCACACAGCATTGCTCTAACTACTGGATCCAAGGCACAAATTGGCCTAACTTGACCATTATATGGTCTGACCACAAATCTGGTCCATAATTTTATAAAAACAATCCAATTCTAACATAATAACAGAATATGCAATAATAAACAATAACCGAAATCATTAACAATAATAAATGTTTAACAATGAAAGGGTTTCAATCCTTGTAAGGATCAACAAGGTACTTTCAAAGCTTGAATGCTGGGTAATGAAAGAATTGGATAACAAAGGAAACAACGTTTCAGGGTTTCAAGGATTTGGTCTTTCAAAGCATAAGATATCATGGATTGAGTATATAATAATTCAGTTCAGTGTCTGGTATTTAGTTTGTATGTATTTGTGGAGTAGTATCGTAGATTTGTGGTTCGTGTTTGGGTATACAATAATCAATGGCTTAGAAAGAATATGGTTCATAGCTCAAGAACAATAACTGAAATCAGGATTTAGGTTTCCGTGCTTCAAAGCACTTGCAATGTCAACAAGACTATCAAGAATTACAATATCTCGAGAAAGTTCAGAACACTTGCCTGATATTAGCTTACTATCCTGCACTTGCTTTCAATCACAATCGTCTTACTCCTCAACTACCTGTTTCCCTTTCCTACGCCTTGCCTCTTCTGCTCACATATCATAAGCATCTATCAATCATCAACTCACAGGATTCTATTCAACACATACTTCTATCTACCCTTCGTTTTACCCAAATCCGATTAACGGATTGAAATCTATGCAATAACCAAGTAAACACCGAATATATAGACCGATAGTCAAACAACAGGTCACGTATAACACATAATACATCATGTAATCAATGACATATCATCTATAAAGAATCTCGGGTCATAAATATGCTTTCGGGTATTTAAAATGATTTTTAAAACATTTTTCAGAATTAAAACGGGTCGTTGGATCAATTTCGGGTTAATAAACAGGGTTCGGTTGGCCCATTCTGGCTCCGAAATAATTTTAGAATAATTATCGAGCCTTGGAAATAATTTAGAATAATATTTTTAAAGCTCGAAACTATTTTTCAGAATTTTTAAATCATTTTTAAATAATTAAATCTAATTAAATAACTAATTAAAATCAATTAATAATTAATTAAATCAATTAATCAATTAATTTTCAAATTAATTGACTAATTAATCAATTAAAAATTAATTGAAATTAATTAACTAATTAATTCAGATTTATTTGTGAATTAAAAATAATTTTCGGAATTAAATTAATAATTTTTAGAATTTTCAGAAATTAAAAAAGAATTTTTTATAATAAAAATAAATAGGAAATATGATTTTTAAACATTTTTAAAACAGAAATCCAATTTTTGCAAAGTCTGGAAACTACAGGGACCAAACTGCATCGTTTTCAAAACTGCAGGGACCAAACTGCAATTTTGCAGTCCAGTCGCCGGAAAAAGTCGGGAGTGGCCGGAGAACATGTTCCCGACGTCCTCACCCCACCAACACCTCCAAATCACATCTACAGGTTACCAGGAACACAACCATGCAATCAAAACAACCTAACAATCCCTGAGTTGGCCGGAATTTGGCCGTGAACTTTTCCAGTTTCCGGCGAACATCGGAAAACTTCAAAACACAACTCCCTTCTCTACAGACCTCGTTGGTTCATGAAACTTATACGACTAGATTGCAAATTTCACAGAGAACACAACCCACTATAACACAACATCAATCTATCACAGAATAAGAAACCCCCAAATTTCAATTAAGAACATTCATACGGGTTATAAACCCTAATTTTGAAATTCGAAAATTAAACTCAAATTTGAACATGTTATTGAACTCCAAATCAGACGTATGACATATGAAAATCATCAAGAAAACAAGCTCTACAATATGCAATCATCAAATCATACAAACAATCATCCGAACAAAAATTCATATTTTTAATAAAATAAATTCGAAAATAAATAAATTTTTAGAAAAATAACCTTGATTTCTGCAGTGAAATAAAGCTCAGAATCTGATAGAACACCTCAAATCCTTCGTTTTGGTTACTCAAGCTTTAATAACAGAGATCGGTAACGCCTTCGTTTTGCTGTTTGATTCTTAGAACAATTTATGTAATTAGGGTTTTTCTCTGAAAATTATATAATTAACTATCTGCAAATGATTTTGATACGAAATAAAATACGGTAAAAGGCTATTTATAATTACGGAAAATTTGTATCCCGTTGGATCATTCCGGATATAAAACAGTACGTTTATCTGTAAAAACTGATCCAAACGGTATCGGTTTTCAGAATAATTATCCAAATCAGTACAATTTGTACTGCGGTCTTGGTCTCAGCGCCTGGTTACACGTATTACGAAGTGATAATTGGGATAGTTTAATAAAAAGCTCCCGTTTATCGAAAATACGGGTTTTATTGATTTACCGAAACGAATATTGTATCGAAAATGTTGCGCCGGGACACGCGCAGGACAAACCGTAAGCCGGATCGAAAAAGTCGAAACATGAAAAATGCTCGGAATATTACAATTAGGTTAGGAAGGAGTTCTCGGAAGAGTTTCGGGTTCCAAAAACGTAACAACGGTTGACGTCGGTTGGTTCCCGTTTTTATAAAATAGATTTTAATTACCCGAAAAAAGATTTTAGAAATTTCATATGATTCTTATAAATCCATAAATCAACATAAAAGTAATTAGGAAGATATGACAATTATCTATATTTTATTTTGGACATATAAAAATTAAAATACTCAATTAATATTATTTTTGAATATTCAAGTACAGATAACACTTAACAATTAACTCACAGAATAGATACTGGGCACACATAATAATATCGAAAATAATTACACGATATATCCCGGATATTATAACACAAGCCAAACACACCTACTTATATTACAAACCATTCTAATCCCAACTATTCCAACTCAGAACTGAGTAATTAACATTATTTCAAACTTTTACAAACTCAAATTATCCCAAAAGAAGCCTACTAGCTTAACTCGATCAACTTGAACCCCTAACTCTCGCGCTGGACTGGGGATCCTCGGTACCAACCGGTTCCTTCTTAACTGGAAAAGAACATAAACAACATCGCACAAATGAGCTAACTAGCTCAGCAAGTCACAATGACAAAACTGAGAATAATGATCATCAAGTGAAAAGGGTTATGATACCAAGTGAACAATGAATTATAATTTAGAATTGGATATAATATTTTTATTTTTAAAACCAAGGTTAGGCTGCTGATCAGTCAAGCACTAACCCCGAGCAAATCACACAGCACTGCTCTAACTATTGGATCCAAGGCACACATTGGCCTAACATGACCATTATATGGTCTGACCACGAATCTGGTCCATAATTTTATAAAAACAATCCAATTATAACATAATAGCAGAATAAACAGTAATAAGTAATTAACAGAATAATTAACAACATTAGACGTTCAATGATGAAATGGTTTCAATCTGCATAAGGATCAATATGGCATTTTCAAAGCTTGGATAATAGGTAATGAAAGAATTGGATAACAAAGGAATCAATATTTCAGGGTTACCAGGAATTGGTCTTTCAAATCATAAGGTACAATGGTTTGACTGTATAAGTAATTCGATTCAGTGTTTGGTATTTAGTTTATATGTATTTGTGGAGTAGTATCATATATATGTGGTTCGTATTTGGGTGTACAACAATCAATGGTTTAGAAAGAATAAGGTTTATGGCTCAAGATCAATAACTGGAATCAGGGTTTTGGGTTCAGTGCTTCAAAGCACTTGCAATATATAACATGACTATCAATCCACTATAATACATCTCGAGAAAGTTCAGAACATTTGCCTAGTATTAGCTTGCTATACTTCTCTAACTTTCAATCACAACCGTCTACTCCTCGACTATCTGTTTCCCTTTCCTACGCCTTGCCTCTTCTGATCACATATTATAAGCATCTATCAATATTGAACTCATACGATTCTATTCGACATATACTTCTATCTACCCTTCGTTTCACCCAAATCCGATTAACGGATTGAAAGTTATACTATAAATAAGTAAACATCAAATATATATACCGATAGTCAACCAACAAGTCACATATAACACATAACATGTTAAACAATCAATGATATATCATTTATAATGGAGTCTCGGGTCATAAACAGGCTTTCGGGTATTTAAAATGATTTTTAAAACATTTTTCGGAATTAAAACGGGTCGTTGGATCAATTTCGGAGTAATAAACAGGGTTCGGCTGGTGGCTTCAAAACAATTTTATAATAATTATCGAGCCTTGAAAATAATTTAAAATAATATTTTAAAGCTCGAAACTATTTTTCGGAATTTTTAAATCATTTTTAAATAATTAAATCTAATTAAATAATTAATTAAAATCAGTTAATAATTAATTAACTCAATTAATCAATTAATTTTCGAATTAATTGATCGATTAATCAATTAAATATTAACTGAAATTAATTAACTAATAAATTCAGATTTATTTTAGAATTAAAAATAATTTTTGGAATTAAAATAATGATTTTTAGAATTTTCAGAAATTAAAAATGAATTTTTATAATTAAAATAAATAGAAAATATGATTTTTGAATATTTTTAAAACAGGAATCCTATTTTTGCAAATTCTGGAAACCTGGGGGACTAAACTTCATCACCTACAAAAGTACAGGGACTAAACTGCAATTTTGCAGTCCAGTTGCTGGAAAATACAAGGGTGGCCGGAGAACACGATTCCGGCATCCTCACCCCACCATATGCTCTAGATATAATCTACAGATAACCAGGAACACAACCATGCAATCAAATCACATCAATAATCCCTGTCCTGGCCGGAAAATGGCCAAGAACATCACCGGTTTCCTGTGAACCGACGAAAACTTCAAAATACAACTCCCTTCGATTCAGACATCCTCTGTTAACGAGCTATATACCAATCGATTGCAAATTTCATAAGGAACACAAGCCACTATAAATCAACAGCTAATAACCCCTAAATCAAAAAGCCCCAAATTTCAATTGAAAACATTCATACGAGTTATAAACCCTAATTTCAACATTCGAAGATTAAACTCAATTTTGAACATGTTATTGAACTCCAAATCAGTCATATGACATATGAAAATCATCAGAAAAATAAGCTCTACAACATGCAATCATCAAATCATCCAAACAATCATCCGAACAAAAATTCATATTTTTAATTAAAATAATTTGAAAATAAATAAAAATATAGAAAATAAACCTTGATTTCTGCAGTTCTGAAACTTGAAGAAGCTAAAAGAACACCTCAAAACCTCTGTTTTGGTTACTCGAGCGTTCCAATCGGACTTCACTAACACCTTCAATTTGTGGTTTGATTTTCAGAAGATTATATGAATATAAGTATTTTCTCTGTAAATTATATGATTACTAACTGCAAATGATTTTTGATACGGAATAAAATACGGTAAAGGCTATTTATATTTACAGAAAATTAGTATCCCGTTGGATCATTCCAGATACAAAATGGTACGTTTACTTATAAAAATTGATCCAAACGGTACCGATTTTCGGGATAATTATCCAAACCAGTACAATTTGTACTGCGGTCTTGGTCTCAGCGCCTGGTTACACGTATTACGAGGTGATAATCGTGATAGTTTAATAAAAAGATCCCGTTTATCGAAAATATGAGTTTTAACGATTTACCGAAATGAATAATGTATCGAAAATGTTGCGCCGGGACCCGCGCAAGACAAACCGTACGCCGGATCGAAAAAGTCGAAACATGGAAAATGCTCGGAATATTGCAAATAGGTTAGGAAGGAGTTTTCGGAAGAGTTTCGGGTTTTAAAAACGTAAAAACGGATGACGTCGGTTGGTTCCCATTTGTATAAAATAGTTTTTCAATACTCGGAAAAAGGTTTTATAAAATCCATATATTTCCTATAAAATCATGAATCAACATAAAAATAATTAGGAAGATATGACAATTATCTATATTTTATTTTGGACATATAAAAATTAAAATACTCAATTAATATTATTTTTAAACATCCCGACATATTTAACACTTAACAAATAATTCACAAAATAGATACTGAACACATATAATGATTATTTATTAGCAAAATAATTACACGATATATCCCGGATATTACATCCTTCCCCCCTTAAAAGGATTCTGTCCTCAGAATCTCCTAAGAAAATAAATGAGGATACTTTTCTCTCATATCACTTTCTAATTCCCAGGTTGACTCTTCAACCTTTGGGTTTCTCCACAATACTCTCACTAACTTTACCACTTTATTTCTTAATACTTTCTCTCTATCCTATAGAATTTCTATCGAACTCTCTACATATGACAAATCTTCCTGAAGCTCTATTGGCTCATATTCTATTACATTCCTGGAGTCTGGATTATACTTCTTAAGCATCGATACGTGAAAAACATTGTGAATGTGCTCCATGTGCGGAGGTAACGCCAATTCGTAAGCTACTTTGCCAACGCGCTTTAGAATCTCAAAAGGTCCAACATATCTTGGGCTCAACTTTCCTTTCTTTCCAAATCTCGTTAATCCCTTTCACGGTGATACTTTCAGTAATACTAAGCTTCCTTCTTCGAATTCCATGTTTTTCCTTGATTGATCTGCATATTTCCTTTGACGGTCTTGTGCTGCTATCAATCTCTTCTGGATAACTTCAACAACTTCCTTTGTTTGCTGTACTAATTCAGGTCCAAGTATTTTGCGTTCTCCTACTTCGTCCCAACACACTGGAGATCTACACTTGCGTCCGTAAAGAGCTTTGTAGGGTGGCATCCCAATACTGGCCTGATAACTCTTGTTATAAGCAAATTCTACCAGAGGTAAATGCTTGTCCCAACTTCCTTTGAAATCAATAGCACAAACACGTAATATATCTTCAACTGTCTGGATCGTTCTTTCACTCTGGCCATCCGTTTGTGGATGGTAAGTCGTACTCATATTCAGTCTTGTTCCCTAACATTCTTGAAAACTCTTCCAAAATCTTGAATTAAATCTTGGATCTCAATCAGATACAATAGATACAGGAACTCCATGACGAACTACAATTTCCTTCAGGTACATATGGACTAACTTGTCGAGCTAAAATCTTTCATTTATAGGCAGAAAATGAGCTGACTTGGTAAGTCTATCCACTATAACCCAAATGGCATCATGATTAGCCCTTGTCCTTGGTAATCCAACTATGAAATCCATAGCAATATGTTCCCACTTCCACTCTGGAATCTCTAATGGCTGTAGCAATCCACTTGGTCTTTGATGCTCTGCTTTAACTTTCTAACATGTATAACATCTACTAACCCATTCCGCAATTTCCCTCTTCATATCTGGCCACCAATAATTTTCCTTTAAATCTATGTACATTTTGGTACTCCCTGGATGGATTGAATACCTTGAACTATGAGCTTCCTGTAAATTCATTCTTCAGCTCCGTCACTGGTGGAATCCAAATTCTAGAAGAAAACCTAAGAATACCTTGATCGTCCTTTTGCGTGCACAATTCTTCACCTACCAAACGATTTATGTCCTGATCCATTACTTCTTCTTGACATTTCTTTATCTTCTCTAACAACTCCGGCTGGAAAGTCATACTATACACTTTTGCTTCATCAGGCTTGCAAACTCTAATCTCCAATTCCAGTTTCTGAAAATTCCTTATATATCTCTTCGGGTACTGATAACACATTTAACTTTTCTTTCCGACTCAACGCGTCTACTATAACGTTTGCTTTACCGGGATGATATGTTAGATATATTTGATAATGTCATGGCTAATATGTTTTATGTTTAGCTTTCAGATCTTGTGTGAACAGGATAGATCAGTACTTAACTGTTGATCAGTACTTATACTGGAAGTCAGGACTTAAGGATATCAGTACTTATATTATCAGGAGATAATCATCAGAAGATAGATATCAGAACTTAAGTGCTGAAGGACAATCAGATAAGGACAGTAGATGATTAAAGGAAAGAAGATAGAGATAAAACATAAGAAGAGATATGCATGAAGAAGGAATTCCGTGAAGAATGGAATACTTGGAATAGAAGATATCTGATTGATATATTTTAGGAAGCAGAATTATATTCCATATCAATTAGCGATTATCTTGTAACTGTGTAGTATATAAACACAGGCATAGGGTTTACACTATAAGTGTTATCATTATCGAAGTTATTATTCTTTATAACCCTAGAAGCTCTCGTGATATTTGTTCATCACTGAGAGGTAACAGTTCCATATTGTAACATAGTTTATTGTTTCAATAAAGTTTGTTTTCTGTTACTCAAGTTCTTTAAGTTCGATTTGAGTGTACTATACACTGTATTCACCCCCTCTACAGTGTGTGTGTGACCTAACAATTGGTATCAGAGCCTATCTGTTAACTTACATACAGTTAAAGATCCAAACACAATCATGTCGGACACAGAAACTCCAACTAAGCCTACCATAACTGAGGAACCACCAAAGACACAAATTCAGAGTCGGTATGAGACCATCAGAGTCCCCATACTGAGACCATCTGAATATCCCATATGGAAGGTAAGGATGACCATGTTCCTGGAAGCAACAGATCCAGAATACCTGGATAGAATCAAGGAAGGTCCTCACAAACCAACCAAACTCGCAATTGCAGTTGCAGGTGAAGCAGCAACGACCGTACCAAAGGAGAAGAGTGATTATACTGCTGAGGACATAGCATCAATTGCTAAGGATGCTAAGGTACGACACTCACTGCATAGTGCCATTGATAATGTAATGTCAAACAGGGTAATCAACTGCAAGACTGCTAAGGAGATATGGGATGCTCTGGAAACAAGATGTCAGGGAACTGACATAATTAAGAAGAACAGGAAGACAATACTCACTCAAGAGTATGAACACTTTGACTCAAAGACTAATGAGTCATTGAATGATTTATATGATAGATTTGTCAAACTTTTGAATGATTTGTCATTGGTTGATAAAGAGTATGATCTTGAAGATTTAAACCTTAAGTTCCTGTTAGCTCTTCCTGAATGCTGGGATTTGAAGGCAACGACAATAAGAGACAACTACAATCTTGATGAAACAACTCTTGACGAAATCTATGGAATGCTCAAGACACACGAGCTGGAGATGGAACAAAGAAGCAAGAGGAAAGGAGGAAATTCAAGGACAATTGCTCTTAAGGCTGAAGAAGAATTTCCCAAAGCAGCTTCCTCAAAGAAAGACAAGAGTAAAGCTCTTTTCATAAAGTCTGATACTGAGTCATCAAGTTCTGAGAGTGATGATGACTCAGATTCTGAAAGCTTGCCTGAGACTGATGCTGATGAGGAGATGATGAAACTGTGTGCTCTTATGGTGAAAGGAATCACAAAGATTGCATACAGGAAGTTCAGGAAGGGAAAGAAGTTTCCCAGGAAAAGCATAAGTTCTGATAAGAAGAATTTTAGAAGATCTGAAGGAAGAGGAGGAAAATCTGACAGAGGAGATTACACCAATGTTAAATGCTATAACTGTGGTGAGAAAGGCCACATATCTCCTGACTGCAAGAAGGTAAAGGGTGATAAAGGCAAGTCTCTTGTCACAAAGCAGAAAAGCTGGACAGACACCTCAGACTCTGAAAGTGAGGAGAACTATGCATTAATGGCAAATGCTGATAAAGAAAGTGCTGAGAGCAGTTCTGAAGCTGCTGAAACAAAGGTACCTCAGACTACTTATGCTTTTCATACTGATGATATTAATGAGTTGAGAAGATATCTTAAAACCATGTTTGTTAGCTATAGAGATCAAACTTTAACATGTGAAAGATTAACTTCTGAAAATCTTGCATATAAGAAAAGAAATGATTTCTTAGAAAAAGAGTTAGTCATATTCCATCAAACTCAGAAGGATAGAGATGATGCTTTTTATGTTAGGGATGAAGTGCTAAAAATGAATGAATCTCTAAAAACTGAGTTAGAAAAGGAAAGAGAGATAATCAGGACTTGGACTAACTCTGGCAGAACAACTCAAAATTTGCTAAGTAGTGAAAATTGGAAAGAGGGCTTAGGTTATGGAGAAAATAAGAATGATAAAGGAACTGAATAAATTAAGCCTGTTGTTAAGCAAAAGCCAAAGTTAAAACCTGTTAAGTTTGTAACTGTAAAGTCTGATAATGAGAAATCAGAAGTTAAAGAGGAATTAACTTCTGACAAACTAAAACAGGAAAAGACGGCTGAAGTAAACATAGGCTTAATGACAAAGAAGCAGCTTAAGCATAAGCTGAAAGATGTTAAGAATGTAAACAAGGTAAAATCACCTAGGAAAAATAGGAATGGAAAGGAAGGTGTGAATAAAAGCAATGATTATAAACCTGTTCCTAATGTACCTAGGAAAACATGTCATAACTGTGGAAGTTCTAACCATCTGGCTTCTTTTTGCAGGAAAAATAAGAATATTAACTCCTTACCTTCGAAATCAGGAGTTAAGAGTCAGTCAGTTAGATACAAACCACAAAATCCTTGTTTTCATTGTGGTAGTTTATGGCATTCCATTTATACTTGTAAGGAATATCATAGTCTGTACTATGATTATTATCAAATAAAACCTTCTTTGAAGAAAGTTTCCATTGTTCCTTCTAGTATAAATTCTGATTCAAAATCTGATAATGTAAATTCTGATAAGAAAAATGTTAACATAAACTCTGATGCTAAATCCGCTGCAAATGTTAACAAACTTAATAAGACCAAAGGATCCAAGCAAGTCTGGGTCCTTAAAACTAATAATTAGTGGTCTTTATGATTGCAGGGCAACAGGAAAAATATTCTAGTTCTGGACAGTGGATGTTCAGGTAATATGACTGGAAATAAGGCCCTGCTATCAGACTTTGTGGAGAAAGCTGGCCCAAGTGTTTCTTATGGAGATGGCAACATTGGAAAAACATTGGGATATGGCAATATCAATCTTGGGAATGTCATCATTAAAGAAGTAGCTCTGGTCTCAGGACTTAAACACAACCTTCTGAGTATAAGTCAAATCTGTGACAGAGGTTATCATGTTGATTTCTTTGAAGAACACTGTGAAATTGTGAGTAAATCTAAAGGTAACGTTGTTCTGAAAGGATATAGACGTGGTAACATTTATGAAGCTAAGCTTTCAACAAGTACTGATGGCTCTGCAATCTGTCTGTTAAGTAGAGCATCAATTGAAGAAAGATGGAATTGGCATAAGAAACTCTCTCATTTAAATTTCAACAATATAAATGAACTGGTCAAGAAAGATCTTGTGAGAGGATTGCCAAACACAGTATTTGCTCCTGATGGTCTTTGTGATTCATGTCAGAAAGCCAAACAAAGAAAATCTTCATTCAAGAGCAAGACTGAATCATCAATTCTTGAGCCTTATCATCTTATACATGTTGATCTATTTGGTCCACTAAATGTCATGTCTATTGCAAAGAAGAAGTATGCGTTGGTCATAGTGGATGAGTTCACCAGATATACATGGGTGTATTTCTTGCACACAAAAAGTGAAACTGCATCTATCTTGATTGATCATGTCAAACAGCTGGATAAAATGGTCAAAGATTTTGTAAAAATTTTAAGGAGTGATAATGGCACTGAGTTCAAGAATTTGATAATGGAAGAGTTCTGTAAAAGCCATGGAATAAAGCAGGAATTTTCTGCTCCTGGAACTCCACAACAAAATGGAGTTGTTGAAAGGAAGAATAGAACTCTCATTGAAGCTGCACGTACAATGCTTGAAGAAGCAAAGCTTCCAACCTATTTCTGGGCTGAAGCTGTGCAGACTGCTTGTTTTACTCAAAATGCAACACTCATTAACAAGCATGGAAAAACACCATATGAGATGGTGAAGAAAAAGAAGCCAAATCTGAAATATTTTCATGTATTTGGATGCAAGTGTTTTGTTCTCAAGACTCATCCTGAACAGCTATCAAAGTTTGATCTAAAAGCTGATGAAGGAATCTTTGTTGGATATCCACTTTCCACAAAAGCCTTCAGAGTCTATAATTTGAGAACAAAAGTGGTCATGGAATCTATCAATGTCTCTTTTG
Organism: Apium graveolens; assembly: GCF_009905375.1. Taxonomy (NCBI): domain Eukaryota; kingdom Viridiplantae; phylum Streptophyta; class Magnoliopsida; order Apiales; family Apiaceae; genus Apium; species Apium graveolens. The sequence continues at coordinate 244,405,524 of NC_133655.1, forward strand.
ATGACAAGAAGATCACTGGTCTTAAAGATTTCGTTGACCATGATCAGCTGAGATTTGAAAATGAAGACTCATATTCTGATACTGAAAAACCTGACAGTCTAAGTCCTGATACTACAAACTCTGACGGATTAAACTCTGATGTTATTGAAACTGTGGTGACTACGTTAAAGGAAGATGCACCTATGCAGGGGGAGCATACTCAAGATCCTACCACATCTCAAGAAACATCAGAACATGCATCTGGCTCTTCAAGTTCTGATTCGTCAAGTTCTGATAAGCCAAGTTCTGATAGTGCTGAAAATCTAAATACTGAAGAATCCAACTCAGAGAGCATAGTTTCAGGGGGAGCATCAGAAAATGAAAATGAATATAGCATGGATCATGGGAGAGCATCCAGTTCTAGAGAAAACATTCCATCTGCAAGGAAGTGGACAAAATCACATACACCTGATTTGATAATTGGAAATCCTGATACAGGTGTCAGAACTAGAACAGGTACTTCAAATGAGTGTCTATACAATTCTTTTCTCTCTCAGACTGAGCCAAAGAAAGTAGAAGAAGCTCTTCAAGATGCTGATTGGGTGCAAGCAATGCAGGAAGAGTTGAATGAATTTGAAAGAAACAAAGTCTGGACCCTAGTGCCAAGACCAAAGAATAGATCTGTTGTTGGTACAAAGTGGGTATTCAGAAACAAAACTGACAGTGATGGCATAATTACAAGGAATAAGGCAAGGCTGGTTGCAAAAGGATATTCTCAACAGGAGGGAATTGATTATGATGAAACATTTGCACCAGTTGCTAGGTTAGAAGCCATAAGGATATTTTTGGCTTATGCTGCTCATAAAAAGTTCACTGTCTTTCAAATGGATGTGAAAAGTGCTTTTCTCAATGGAGAATTGGAGGAAGAGGTATATGTTGAACAACCTCCAGGTTTTGTAGATACCAAACATTCAGATTATGTCTACAGGCTTGATAAAGCACTTTATGGACTTAAGCAAGCTCCTAGAGCATGGTATGAGACTTTAGCTCAGTTTCTTCTGGAAAGTGGATTCAACAGAGGGACAATAGACAAAACACTGTTCTACCTCAACCATGGAAAGGACTTACTTCTGGTCCAGATTTATGTTGATGATATCATTTTTGGATCTACAAATGACAAACTTTGCAAGAAGTTTGCCAAACTAATGCAGTCAAGATATCAGATGAGTATGATGGGGGAACTTAGCTATTTTCTGGGCCTTCAAGTCAAGCAGAATGAGGAAGGCACTTTTATTTGTCAAACCAAGTACACCAGAAACTTGCTAAAGAAATTTGGAATGCAAGATTGTTCAAGTGCATCCACTCCAATGGCCACTGCAACAAAACTGGATAAGGATACCGGTAAATCAGTAGATATTACTGACTACAGAGGTATGATTGGCTCTCTACTCTATCTAACTGCTAGTAGACCTGATATCATGTATGCTACCTGTCTTTGTGCAAGATTTCAAGCAGATCCAAGAGAACCTCACTTAACAGCTGTAAAAAGAATCTTTAAGTATCTTAAAGGAACAGCTGCTCTAGGATTATGGTATCCTAGAGAATCATATTTTAAACTAATAGGTTACTCAGATGCAGATTTTGCAGGTTGCAAAATTGACAGGAAAAGCACAAGTGGAAGCTGCCAATTTCTTGGAGGCAGATTGGTTTCTTGGTACAGCAAGAAACAAAAGTCAATTTCCACATCAACTGCAGAAGCAGAGTATATTGCTGCAGGAAGCTGTTGTGCACAGATTCTTTGGATGAAGAATCAGTTACTGGATTATGGGTTAACATATTTTAAAATCCCTATTTACTGTGATAATCAAAGTGCTATTGCTATGACAGGTAATCCAGTTCAACACTCAATGACAAAGCACATCAGCATCAGGTACCACTTCATCAGGGAACATGTGGATGAAGGTACAGTGGAATTGCATTTTGTTCCCACATATCAACAGTTGGCAGATATCTTCACAAAACCATTATGTGAAGCTACTTTTACAAGATTGGTAAATGAACTTGGAATGGTTTCAGGTTCTTTCTTTAAATCTGCTTAGACTTGTTCTGTGTTATCAGACTTTATGCTCAGTATTTACAGAATTAATCTCATTGTGTATTCTGTGCTTAATTGATAAATGTCTTTAAGTACTGACTGTTGTCTGATATATATTTCTAAACTCTGATAAGTGATATGTTTGTTCTAGTACCTATTCAATCCTATGAGGATAACTGTAATAGATACTGACCTAGTAATCTTCAATAAACAAATGATTCCATGGAAGAAGTAATTATTTCAGTGGAAACCTTATGACACTAGCAAATTCTGATAACTGAGCTTAGTTAAGTTTACTTTGTGTATCTTATTACTAAGTCACAAATTAGAATAATGCTACTCACCTGTTAAGTTCTGATGCTAGTAAAACTGTTGAATGTACTAAGTGCTGATAGACCTCTCTTATAAAAAAATAATAATAATAATAATAAAATCAGGTACTCCTTTGAGATCTAGAGTAAAAATGTGAAAGGGACGACCCAAGTGCATTGCTGGTATTAAGTAAATATGCATTAGAAAAGCAAAATATTTTCTTGGTGACTTTTCACACTCTATGATTACTGGAGAAATACTCTGATAATAGCATAAATTCTGATAAACAGTCGTGACTCACTTACACTGAGAAGCCACTGTAAAATAGAATTTCAAAAGATGCATAAAATTAGCACAAAACAGTTGAGGTGGACTCAAGCATGAACTCATTCATCAGTAGGTTTCAGGATAATGACAGCTCTTTAGAAAAATTTTAGTTATGCCTTATTTCTAAGATGTACTGAAGTGAATCAGACTTTACTCTTTGTCTGTTATTTAGCTTAATGCACACACTAATCACTCCATCTGAATGATGAAAATTTCTGTGGTGGTCTATGTTCTTTTAGATAAACAGGCATTGTGTCATTTTTGCACATATTCTGAGGACAAGTTCTAGTTACACGTTCTAATGATTAAGTTCTGACGTTCATAACTAAGAACTTGTATGAGGATTTACTAAGATGAGCATTCCTTTTTCGAGTTAAGAAATTATGTTCTGATGACTGTTAAGTTCTGGTATAGGTCTAAGTTCTGATTTCTCAGTCTAATCCTTTACTTGGCTTATCTTTGAATGAAATTTAATAACAGTCTCAGTTTGTACTCGCATATGTTGAAGTGGAAGATTAATAGTCACTATGATTAGGATTAATGGTTTTGTACTTGAACAGTCCACTGTTTCTTGTGTCTTGTGCGGTCTAGACCATGATTCCTCTTTCCAATGACTGTTATTCTTTTTCAAAGTCTAGGGAGACGAGGTAGAATTAATTCTACCCGTCAGCATTAAATATCTTTGCATCTCTTGGCATTCTTTTGCCTATATAAACAACCACTTCACATCAGTCTTTCCATCACATTCTTCTCACACACTTATCCTCCTTCTTCTGTCAAAAACACAATGGTTCGCTACAACATGTTTTTGAACACACAAACCTTCACAATGGAGCTCAGTTGTGCTGACTGGCAGCAGGAGTGGCATGTAACAGCCATTCCTGAGGAGATCTGGGATTCTGTCCCACAAGAGGTGCTAACTCACCTCCTATTCTTCTATATGGACTACCATCGCCATCTGGAGCGATTGGAGGAGGAAAGGCGGGAAGCTATCCGTCAGCAAGAGCGAATCATACGACTCGCCATCTTGTTTGTCGAAGATAGGAAGAGGAAGATGACTTAATCTCGTCTTCTTCCTGTTCTTCTTCATCCTCAGCTTTGTCAGGCTTCTTAGCTAGGACTAAAGCTGTTGACGTTAGGATTAGAAGCTTAGGGAAAATCTTGTATTGATGTACTTTCTATTTCATATATGTATTGACTTGATATATTAATGAAAACTGTTTTTACTTCAAGATTTTGTCTCTGAGTTATTTTATCTTGTGTTGTTAAATCCTGCTTGATATTCTGATGACCATTTAAATTTTGTCTTTATTTAAGTTCTGATTCTTTGTCAGCACTTATTCATCGAAATTATCTCGGTCATTTTTAACATGATTCATTTTCAGAATATTAATGTTACAGTGAAAAATAATTCAATCAGTGCTAACGGTTTAAATTTTGAATTAAAACTGTGTCTCTTGATAAATGGAACGGTTTTTCCTTGAAACAAGGCAACTGGGTAAGTAATCATTCCTGTTTTCTCGAGCCCAGTAACTATCTGTTATTACTGCATGTCTGACAGGTGTCCAACGGTAACATTTTTTTCAGAGTATAAGAACAACAGAGAGAAGATTTCTTTAATCTTTTATTTTCTTTATACTTTATCTCTCTTCGTACTTTTACTCTCTTTCTCATTCTTTCTCACGTTGGTTTTTCATACAGACATTATCTCAAACACCTAACAGGCATACTTGAATCTCAATATTTTTTCACATGGCACCAAAGGATTTAATCATTGATGGAGCAAAGTTTGTTCCAAACAACTATGCTGCAATTCTTGATCATGCTGAAGCTCCATCTGAATTGCACTTTGTGCAAGATCTTCTTGCACATAGTGAGGTTGGGTACGCCTTAACTCAGCCTGAATTATTTTCAAGTCAACAAGTTCTGCGGTTCTGGAGGACTGGAGTTTTTGATGATGGTGGTAAACGAGGAACTCCCAGTATTATCTTCCAAGTGGGTGATTCATCCTATGTAGTAACTCCTGGTACAGTACGAAGAGCATTACATCTTCCAGAAGATTGTACCTTCTCTATACCAGAGGAATCAGAACTTCGGGGGTTAATGACTGATTTGGGATATGAAAAGAGTCTGAAGAAACTTGGACAGTTGAAACGGGCTAATATCAGAAGAGAATGGAGTTTCTTCTTCGATTGCATCACCAAGGCTTTTGGCAACAAGTGTTCAAATTTTGATGCCATCCCAATTCTAAGCCAGCACATCGGGTATGCTATTATCCATCAAACTCATTTTGATTTTGCAACTGGAATAATTGGTTTTATTGGGGATAGGATGATAGAGGATCGAGATGTTGTTTATTTTGCTAGATTCTGTCAACTTATTTATACGTATTGTACTGCTGAACCCCAGTTAGTCAGCACTCAAACCCCACCTTTTAAGGTTGCAAAAAGGTACTTTAACGACCTGATAAATGCTGACACAAAGAAATCAATGGTGAGACAATTACAGATTCCTCAGTCTGTAAAACAGATTCTGGTAAATGCTGATCCTGCTACTTACAAATCTGTTTACTCAAATGTTCAACCAACTCACCATAACCAAAATCCATCAACCTCAGTACCTACCTCTCATTCTACTCAACCTACCCTCAGAACTTATCTCAAATCCTATCTCTCCACTTCACAGACTGCTCAACCTTCTTCTTCAGCACATACTGTGAAACCTACATCCTCTAAGCCAAAGAGAACAAAGACTGTTCCTCAAACACCTCAAAAGAGGAGGAGCATTACTTTGAGAGATGAATCAGATTCTGAGGATCAGATTCCCTCTTCAGAACCTGTGGTAAATGAAGCTGAGAAGGCAACTTCTCAGAAGGATTCTGCAATTGGGGGTTCTAGGCTTCTCAAGAGGCTTAGACATATGACGGTTCCTGAAACTCCCAAGGAATCCAAATCAACAAGGAAGTACAAGAAACAGAGGGCACAAAGGCCAGTTTCAGATGATGAGGAGGAAGCAGCTAAGGAAGGGGATCAGGAATCTCTGATTTCACAAGACAAGGAATTTGCTCCAGTCACTTCTTCTCCATCAACTCCATCTCAGGAACCTGTATCTGACAAGGCTAATTCACCTTCTGTGTCTCTTGTTGATCCAGGCACAAGTGCTGAAATTGATATTCAGAACCTGGTTGTGCCTGAAATACTTTTCTTAGAAGCTCCAACAGCAAATAATCCTTCCATAACACCTGTTACTGATGCTGTTCAAACTCCTGAGTTATCACTAACACCTTCTCTGCATCAAGATGCTGATGATCAGATTTTAGGTGAGCATCAGGATATGGCTGTTGATCAGAACTTAGTATCAGATCAGCAATTAGAGGATGCTGAAGCCTCCATTGCTACTCACATTGTTGTCTTATCAGAAGATACTGATTCTCTAAGTTCTGATGCTGCAAATGTTGGAGATACTGGTGAGGCTGCTACAACTGTAGATGCTGATGAAGCAGGTCCTTCAGGACATACTCCTCCACTGACTCTTCCTAAGTCTGAACTGGTAAAGGAGTTTGTTATCAGGGATGCACCAGTACCTTGGAGTGAAACTCCTGCAGGTCAGGAGTGGACTAAGGAATGGAACTCAGTTTCATATGTTCCAAATGCTTTACATCTTGCTGAGCACTTGACTAAAGCTGATGAAATGTTACATTCTGATGATTTTTAAAACCCAGCTTAGAGTCACTGCATTGAGTACTAAACATCTACAAGGTCTTCATTCCAACACTCATGCAGAGCTACACAAGATTCAGGAGAACTTTATCAAACAGGAACAAGTTTGGAAAATTGATAAGAAAAAGTTCTTCCAACCTACCATTGACAGGGTTGCTTATATTGAGAACACTCAAGAGAAGCAACAAGCTCAGATTGATCAAATTCTGACAAATCAAGCTTCTCAGCAATCGCAACTTACTGAAATCCAGACCTCAGTGGAACTACTTATCTCTCTTTTATTACCTGCTGCTGCCAAAAAGGGGGAGAAGGTAATTAAGTCCAAATGCAAAACCAACAAGACACTGCAAGGAAAGGATGATGGAAAAGATGACCAAGGAAACTCTGGAATGGGTAGTGGTCATAGTCAAGGTAGAAGGTTTACATCAAGACAAGCTAGTCACAGAACAAGTTCTGATACTGGGAAAAGAATAAGTTCTGCTGCTGGTAAAAGGATAAGTTCTGATGAACTTCTAGATCTTGATGAGGAAATGTCAAGACAGTTATTTCTTCAAGAAAATCCAGGGATGGACTTGGAAAGTTTAAAGGAAGAAGAAGCCAGACTTAAATCAGAGAAAGTCACATCTAAATCTGAAGCTTCTGGTAAAAAGTTACTTCCAAAACCTAAAGGCATTGTGATCAAAGAAAGGATACATACTGAAGAAACTTTGGCTAGATCACAACCACAGATAGATCCAAGATCCAAGGGTAAAGAAAAGGTTGGTGAACCTATCAAGCCTTATGTACCTCCTGAGGAAGAAGAAATTACTGATGGAAAAGATGATCTTGCTCTGACTTCAAGAAAAGTTCTTAAAACAACCTCTGACATGGCTCAAGTTGTTCAGAGTCAAGAAATTGTAAGTTCTGATATTCAGAAGAAGCAAGTAACCTCTGACAGTGCTCAAGTTAACTTGATATCAGAAAATAAATCTAAAACACTCCTACCAGGATTCACTAAAGCAAAACAGACTCAATCTTTGAAGACTACTCCAAGTGGTTTTGAAGCAAGAGTAGTTACTGGAAAGGAAGCTAGAGATAAAACTGGATTGGGAAGTGCTGATGAAAGAAGAGTACACAACACTACCGATGATCCAACTTCCTTCAGTGAACCAGGTATTGGAGCAACTCCTGAGAGATTGAATCAACTAGAATCTGTACAGATGGTTTACCATACCTACTTGAAAGAATACATCATGTTGTATTTCATGACAGATGGTAGGGTTTATCATATAAGACAAAATGCCATTCCTTTGAAGTATTTTGAAGAATTGGAGCATGTACTTTTCTTACTTCAAGTGGATGACAGAATAACAGAGACTGCTGCAAACTACTTAAAAGAACAGATTCAGAGATAGAAAAGGCTTTATTCTGTTAAGTCTGACAGCAGATATGTTCCAAAGTACAGAGATCACAATGGGGATATTGTTGATATGAAGCCTAATACTGCACAGATCAGAACGTATCTTGGTATTAAGGGACTTGAATTCAATCTTGAATCTGACAAAGCTTATGTCATAAGACTAGACCAGGAGTTAAGGAAAGCAAAGATTAATGATCTCAGAGCTGCAATCTTTCAAACTGGTGAAGATACTGCAGAGCTTAAAGGTGTTAAAAGGAGAATGATTGATGAACTAAGATATGCTGAGAAATGTTTGTTGAAGAACTATCTCAGAACAACTCCTGACATCAGAGAGATCAGAAGTTGATGAAGCCAAGTCGAAGATCTACAACTGCTTAATTCTGATATTTGTACAGACTGAAGTTGTTATCAGAAGTTAAATATTGGTAAAACTTTAAGGACTGTAAGTTGTAGTTATCTAGTCTAATTCTCATGCATTTGTACTTAATGTTTTTGACATCAACAAATATCTGTTAACTTGTATATTATGCTAATTTACAACTTGGGGGAGATTGTTAGATATATTTGATAATGTCATGGCTAATATGTTTTATGTTTAGTTTTCAGATCTTACTTAACAGGAGAAATCAGTACTTAACTGGGAATCAGTACTTATACTGGAAGTCAGGACTTAAGGATATCAGTACTCATATTATCAGGAGATAATCATCAGAAGTTGGATTTCAGAACTTAAGTGTTGAAGGACGATTGGATAAGGAAAGTAGCTGATTAAAGGAAAGAAGATTGAGATAAACAAAAGAAGAGATATGCATGAAGAAAGAGTTCCGTGAAGAATGGAATACTTGGAAGAAAAGATATCTGATTGATATATTTTAGGAAGCAGAATTATATTCCATATCAATTAGTGAATATCTTGTAACTGTGTAGTATATAAACACAGACATAGGGTTTACACTATAAGTGTTATCATATTCGAGAAGATTATTCATTGTAACCCTAGCAGCTCTCGTGATATTTGTTCATCACTGAGAGGTAACAGTTCCATACTGTAACAGAGTTTATTGTTTCAATAAAGTTTGTTTTCTATTACTTACGATATTAAAGTTCGATTTGATTGTATTATACACTGTATTCACCCCCTCTACAGTGAGTGTGATCTAACACCTTCTTATTTCGACAATCTATCTGAGCATCGTGCTTAGATAACCAATCCATTCCTAAGATAACGTCAAATTCTCCTAACTTAAATGGTATCAAATCTACACAAAACTTACTACCAGAAATCTCAATCTCATAATTCCCACAAACTTGATTAACATATACACGTTCTTGATTTGCTAATTCCACAGTCATTATTTCATTTAAACACTCAACTGGACAATTTAGCTTATTAACAAAATCTTGTAAAAGCAAACGATCGAGTTGCTCCCGAATCTATTAACACTTTGGCACATAAAGAATTCACATTAAGCGTACCTGCCACGACATCAGTATCCTGGATAGCATCCTTCACAGACATGTCAAAAACTCTAGCCCTTGGAGTCTCATTCATTGCTGGGGTAGATCCCATAATCCTCAATGCATTACTGACTGGGGCTGGTGTCTTGCAATCCCTTGCTATATGTCCTTGCTTCCCACATTGAAAGCACATAAATCCAATGGCCGCAACCTTCACTGCTGGATTCCGGATAGGCTGATCCTTATTTGCTGGCTCTCTTGCTGGCTGATTTCGGCACTCCCTCAAATAGTGCCCTTTCTGGTTACACTTGAAACAAACTACATTCAACTTATTACAAACTCCTCCATGTTTCTTTCCATATACCTGACAATCTGGAAAAGGTAACCTCAACTGATTCGGCTGATTTGCATTAACTAGACGGTTGCCCTAGCTTCCGTCGCCTGCATTTTGTCTCTTGAAATTAAAATTTCTCCCTGGCTGAAACTTGCCCTTCTTAAAATTTAGAAACTTCCCTGGTTGTGACTGACCTTCATTCCCTTCAAATTTCCTTTTCTTACTTTCTTTTTCCTTCTGTGACATCTCACTCTCTGTCTCTGTAATCATAGCCTTCTGTACAACTCCTGCATAGGTATCCAATTCAAAAATGGCTACCTTCCCTCTGATCCATGGCTTCAAACCTTGCTGGAATCTCTTAGCTTTCTTCCTGTCAGTATCCACATATGACGGCACATACCTTGACAATTCTTCAAACTTGCTTTCATAATCTGCCACCGACATATTTCCTTGCTTTAACTCTAACAACTTCAACTCCATCTGATCCTGGACAAACTGGGGAAACTACTTTTCAAAAAACAATTCCTTAAACCTCTCCCAAGTAATAACATATGTTCCTTCCAATGTCTTCACAGTCTCCCACCAATAGGTAGCCTCATTCTTCAAGTAATAACTCGCAAACTCAACCTTCTGATCTTCCTTCACCTTTACTAAGGCAAATGACTTCTCTATTTCCTTTAACCAAACATTTGCTTCAATCGGTTCTAAGGAACCCTTGAATTCTGGTGGGTTCACTGCCCGAAAAGTTTTGAAAGTTACCTGGGGATTGGTCTATCTTTGTTATTGTTGTGCCAGGTGAACTGTTTGTTGGGCCAAGATTTGGAGAATCTGGGCTATCGCTGGGTCTATGGGTCCTGGGTTTGCATTCTGGTTTGTATCATCTTGGTTGTTATTGTTGTTATTGTTGTTGGTTTCTTCATTCTGGATGTTGGTGCGGGTATTTCTTCTGGGAGGCATTTTTCTGTAAAGAATCAAACAACTTATTTAGTTTTTAAATCAAATCCTTTGTATAAAAGAAAAGTTTTATAAAACAGAAATATCTCTTTTTGAAAGCAGTTGTAACAGTTGAACTAAATAAATTGCATGCTTCTTTATAGAATATAAACAGTTAAGGGAACAGGGTACACGGTATCACAGGGGTATAACTGGTGCAATAAATAAGGTAAAGTAAAACAGGTGCAGTAAAATAAATGACAATGCTGGAAAAGAAAAGGTACTGCTATATATAGATCAAAAGTTTTAGGTAGTACAAGCGTAAAGACGCTTCGGAAGTAAAAATAAAAAGGTACAACAACCTACTCACTAGTCAGCAGCTCTAGTCTATAAGTACAACTCAAAAGTCTACTGATACATGCTACACACTACTGTACATACTATACAACCATAACAACACTGGTCAGCATCTCTATCTCTGAATCCCTGACTCATGGCAAGTCTGGACCTCCAATCTCCTCAAGCTCCCCTAGAACCCACTTAGCCCATTCCATTAGAAAATCAGGGGTGATGTCCTCATGTGTAGCCTCAGCAATCCTCACCGCAGCTGCTCTACAAAACACCGGTAGCCTCTCTCTGAGTCGCCTCTCACCACTCCCAACCTCTCTGGTACGCATGATATGCAATAACTCCTGAATCTGACCTTGAGTCAAAGTGTTCATACTCTTGAGTGAGTATTCTCTTCCTGTTCTTCTTAATTGTATCAGTTCCCTGACACCTTGTTTCCAGAGCATCCCATATCTCCTTAGCAGTCTTGCAATTAATTACCCTGTTTGACATTACATTATCAATGGCACTATGCAGTAAGTGTCGTACCTTAGCATCCTTAGCAATTGATGCGATATCTTCAGCAGTATAATCACTCTTCTCCTTTGGTACGGTCTTTGCTGCTTCACCTGCAACTGCAACAGCGAGCTTGGTTGGTTTGTGAGGCCCTTCCTTGATTCTATCAAGATATTCTGGATCTGTAGCTTCCAGAAACATGGTCATCCTCACCTTCCATATGGCATATTCAGATGGTCTCGGTATGGGAACTCTAATGGTTTCATACCGACTTTGAATTTATGTCTTTGGAGGTTCTTCAGTTTTGGTAGGCTTAGTTGGAGTTTCTGTATCAGACATGATTGTGTTTGGATCTTTAACTGTATGCAATAACTGTATGCAATAACTCCTGATACGGGGATGAAAAAGTCGGCCATCGCTGCTATCTGAAATCATATCGCAACATAAGAATCTTGAACCATGACGCGAATCATACTAATACCTATTATACCGTATCACTCGACCTTACGACGTTCTATTATTCTATTCCTTACTTCTAATCCTAACCCTCTACCCATTCCCGTCAACCTAGGCTTGTGTCAGTGACTTATAACCTATAGCTCTAATACCAAACCTGTGACGCCCCCCAAACCCGGGTCAGAAGTTTGGGGTCCACACACACACACCTTATTTATAACCTGCTTATAACTAATAAAGACAATAATAATATGCAGTGACCCTACTTACCAACTACCACGGACCGCAACAAGTTAAAGTATGCAAACAAGCCAAACACACCTACTTATATTACAAACCGTCCAAATCCCAACTATTCCAACTCAGAACTGAGTAATTAACATTATTACAAACTTTTACAAACTCAAATTATCCCAAAAGAAGCCTAATAGCTTAACTCGATTAACCTGAACCCCTAGCTCTCGCGCTGGACTAGGGATCCTCGGTACCAACCAGTTCCTTCTTAACTGGAAAAGAACATAAACAACATCGCACAAATGAGCTAACTAGCTCAGCAAGTCACAATGACAAAACTGAGAATAATGATCATCAAGTGAAAAGGGTTATGATACCAAGTGAACAATGAATTATGATTTAGAATTGGATATTATATTTTCAATTTAAAAACTAAGGTTAGGCTGCTGATCAGTCACGCACTAACCCCGAGCAAAGCACACAGCACTGCTCTAACTACAGGATCCAAGGCACACATTGGCCTAACTTTACCATTATATGGTCTGACCACGAATCTGGTCCACAATTTCATAAAAACAATCCAATTCTAACATAATAACAGAATAAACAGTAATAAGCAATAAACAGAATCATTAACAACATTAGACGTTCAATAATGAAATGGTTTCAATCTGTATAAGGATCAATATGGCATTTTCAAAGCTTAGATGTTAGGTAATGAAAGAATTGGATAACAAAGGAATCAATGTTTCAGGGTTACCAGGAACTGGTCTTTCAAATCATAAAGTACAATGGTTTGAGTATATAAGTAATTCGATTTAGTGTTTGGTATTTAGTTTGTATGTATTTGTGGAGTAGTATCGTATATCTGTGGTTCGTATTTGGGTGTACAACAATCAATGGTTTAGAAAGAATAAGGTTTACGGCTCAAGATCAATAACTGGAATCAGGGTTTTGGGTTCAGTGCTTCAAAGCACTTTCAATATAAAACAGGACTATCAATCCACTATAATACATCTCGAGAAAGTTCAGAACACTTGTCTGGTATTAGCTTGCTATACTTCTCTAACTTTCAATCACAACTATCTACTCCTCGACTATCTGTTTCCTTTTCCTATGTCTTGCCTCTTCTGCTCACATATTATAAGCATCTATCAATATTGAACTCATATGATTCTATTTGACATATACTTCTATCTACCCTTCGTTTCACCCAAATCCGATTAACGAATTGAAAGTTATACTATAAACAAGTAAACATCAAATATATATATACCGACAGTCAACCAACAAGTCACATATAACACATAACACGTTAAACAATCAATGATATATCATTTATAATGGAGTCTCGGGTCATAAACAGGCTTTCAGGTATTTAAAGTGATTTTTAAAATATTTTTCGGAATTAAAACGGGTCGTTGGATCAATTTCGGAGTAATAAACAGGGTTCGGCTGGTGGCTTCAAAACAATTTTATAATAATTATCGAGCCTTGAAAACAATTTAAAATAATATTTTAAAGCTCGAAACTATTTTACAGAATCTTTAAATCATTTTTAAATAATTAAATCTAATTAAATAATTAATTAAAATCAATTAATAATTAATTAAATCAATTAATCAATTAATTTTCGAATTAATTGACCAATTAATCAATTAAATATTAACTGAAATTAATTAACTAATTAATTCAGATTTATTTTTGAATTAAAAATAATTTTTAGAATTAAAATAATGATTTTTAGAATTTTCAGAAATTAAAAATGAATTAATTAAAATAAATAGAAAATATGATTTTTGAATATTTTTAAAACAGGAATCCTATTTTTGCAAATTCTGGAAACCTGGGGGACTAAACTTCATCACCTACAAAAGTACATGGACTAAACTGCAATTTTGCAGTCCAGTCGCTGGAAAATACAGGGGTGGCCGGAGAACACGATTCCGGCATCCTCACCCCACCATCTGCTCCAGATATAATCTACAGATAACCAGGAACACAACCATGCAATCAAATCACATCAATAATCCCTGTCCTGGCCGGAAAATGGCCAAGAACATCACCGGTTTCCGGTGAACCGACGAAAACTTCAAAATACAACTCCCTTCCATTCAGACATCCTCTGTTAACGAGTTATATACCAATCGATTGCAAATTTCATAAGGAACACAACCCAATATAAATCAACAGCTAATAACCCCTAAATCAAAAAGCCCCAAATTTCAATTGAAAACATTCATACGGGTTATAAACCCTAATTTCAACATTCGAAGATTAAACTCAATTTTGAACATGTTATTGAACTTCAAATCAGTCATATGACATATGAAAATCATTAGGAAAACAAGCTCTACAACATGCAATCATCAAATCATCCAAACAATCATCTGAACAAATATTCATATTTTTAATTAAAATAATTCGAAAATAAATACAAATATAGAAAATAAACCTTGATTTCTGCAGTTCTGAAACTTGAAGACACTGAAAGAACACCTCAAAACCTCTGTTTTGGTTACTCAAGCGTTCCAATCGGACTTCACTAACACCTTCAATTTGTGGTTTGATTTTCAGAAGATTATATGAAAATAAGTATTTTCTCTGTAAAATTATATAATTACTGACTGCAAATGATTTTTGATACGGAATAAAATACGGTAAAGGCTATTTATATTTACAGAAAATTAGTATCCCGTTGGATCATTCCAGGTACAAAATGGTACGTTTATTTATAAGAACAGATCCAAACGGTACCGGTTTTCGGGATAATTATCCAAACTAGTACAATTTGTACTGCGGTCTTGGTCTTAGCGCTTGGTTACACGTATTACGAGGTGATAATTGTGATAGTTTAATAAAAAGATCTCGTTTATCGAAAATATGAGGTTTAACGATTTACCGAAACGAATAATTTATCGAAAATGTTGCACCGGGACCCGTGCAGGACAAACCGTACGCCGGATCGAAAAAGTCAAAACATGGAAAATGCTCGAAATATTGCAATTAGGTTAGGAAGGAGTTTTCAGAAGAGTTTCGGGTTATAAAAACGTAAAAACGGATGACGTCGGTTGGTTCCCGTTTGTATAAAATAGTTTTTCAATACTCGGAAAAAAGATTTTATAAAATCCATATATTTCCTATAAAATCATAAATCAACATAAAAATAATTAGGAAGATATGACAATTATCTATATTTTATTTTAGACATATAAAAATTAAAATACTCAATTAATATTATTTTTAAACATCCCAACACATTTAACACTTAACAAATAATTCACAGAATAGATGCTGAACACATATAATGATTATTTATTAGCAAAATAATTACACGATATATCCCTGATATTACATCAAGCAAATTAAAGCATCATTCAGAAAGAAGCTTGATTCAACAATTGAAGAACCTTTGCAACTGCTACACATGGATTTGTTTGGACCAGTCAATATGTTGTCCATCTCAAGGAAAAGATATTGCCTAGTAATTGTAGATGATTTCTCGAAGTTCTCTTGGACATATTTCCTAAAGTCTAAAGATGAGGCTAGTGAAATCATCATCAATCACATAAGGCAAGTCAACAGTCATCCTGATTTCAAAGTTAAAAGAATCAGGAGTGACAATGGAACTGAGTTTAAGAATTCTGTCATGAGAGCATTTTGTGAAGAGAATGGGATTATGCATGAGTTTTCAGCAGCAAGAACTCCATAAAAAAATGGAGTAGTAGAAAGAAAGAACAGATCACTTATTGAAGCTACAAGGACAATGCTTGAAGAATCAAAGTTACCAACATACTTCTGGGCTGAAGCTGTAAATACTGCATGCTACACTCAGAATATTTCTTTGGTTATCAAGCAAAATGCATGACTCCCTACCAATTGTTCAAGAACAAGAAGCCAACTCTAAATTTTCTTCATGTGTTTGGCTGAAAATGTTATATCTTGAGAAATCAAACTGATCAAAATGGGAAGTTTGATGTTAAAGCAGATGAAGGAATTTTTGTTGGATTTGTTGTTGGTAAAGCATACAGAGTCTACAATTTGAGAACCAACATTGTTATGGAATCAACACATGTTGTGTTTGATGATAAAAAGATTGAAGGACTTGCAGATGGAGATTACCATGAGAGGCTCAAATTTGACAATGTGGAGATGGTTAGTGATGACAGTGATGATGAAAGTGATCAAGAAACTACAACTAAGGATAGTGCAGAAAAATCTACAACTAATTAAGCTAATAACTCAACATCCATCGAGTTACAAAATGCTTCATCCGTCGGGAGAAAATCTGCATCATCCATCGGGAGACAATCAGCTTTATCCGTCGGAATTCAAAATACACCATCCGTCGGGTCATCAAAAGAAGCTGAAAGTCAGAATAGATCACTTACAGAAAGTTCCCCTTTCTCAAATCATAGATTCACAAACTCAGGGGGAGTTTCTAATAATCAAAACTAAATCACACATCAAAACAACAATGAGGCCTCTTCATCTAGAGCTAATCTACCTCAACAAAGAAAATGGACAAAGGATCACCCCTTTGAGCTCATCATTGGTGATGTATCTTCTAGAGTTCAAACAAGGAGAGCAACTCAAAAAGAATGTCTATATAGAAGCTTCCTATCTAAGGAAGAACCAAAGAAGGTAGAAGAAGCTTTGTTGGATCCTGATTGGATTTTAGCTATGCAGGAGGAGCTAAACCAATTTGAAAGGAACAATGTTTGGAAGTTGGTACCCAAGACTAAAGAAAAGAATCCAATAAACACCAAATGGGTATTCAGAACAAGATGGATGAAAATGGCATAGTAGTCAGAAACAAAGCTAGATTGGTTGCTAAGGGCTATTGTCAACAAGAAGGAATAGATTTTAATGAAACCTTTGCTCCTGTTACAAGACTTGAAGCCATCAGAATCTTCTTAGCCTATGCAGCCCATGCCAATTTCAAGGTCTATCAAATGGATGTCAAGAGTGCTTTTCTAAATGGAGATTTGAAGGAGGAAGTCTATGTCAGTCAGCCTCCTGGTTTTGAAGATCCAAATCTACCTGATCATGTGTACTATCTTTTAAAAGCACTTTATGGATTGAAGCAAGCACCCAGAGCCTGGTATGACACTTTGTCAAAGTTTCTTTTAGAGAATCACTTCACTAGAGGTACTGTAGACAAAACTTTATTCTTTAGAAATGTTAATGGCTCTAGCATACTTGTTCAAATTTATGTAGATGACATTATTTTTAGCTCTACAGATGAAAAACTTTGCAAAAAGTTTGCCAAATTGATGCAAAGCAAGTATGAAATGAGCATGATGGGAGAACTAACTTACTTTCTTGGTTTGCAAGTTAAGCAAGTTAGTGATGGAATATTCATTAGTCAAACTAAATACATTTTTGATCTTTTAAAGAAGTTTGAACTAATGGATTGCACATCTGCAAAAACTCCCATGGCCACTGCAACTAAACTTGAATTAAATACTACTGAAAAGTCTGTGGATATTTCAAGTTATAGAGGCATGGTTGGCTCACTTCTATACTTGACAGCTAGTAGGCCAGATATAATGTTTGCTACATATCTTTGTGATAGATTTTAGGCTGTTCCTAGAGAATCTCATTTAATTGCTATTAAGAGAATTTTCAGATATCTCAAAGGTACACCAAAACTTGGCATTTGGTACCCTAGAGATTCTGGTTTTGATTTAACTGGTTATTCAGATGCAGATTATGTAGGTTGTAGAATTGATAGAAAAAGTACAACAAGAACCTGTCTATTTCTAGGAAACAAGCTTGTGTCCTGGTTCAGTAAAAAGCAAAATTCAGTCTCTACTTCTACAGCAGAAGCTGAATATATTGTTGCTGGCAGTTGCTGTGCACAGATTTTATGGATGAAAAACCAATTGCTAGACTATGGTTTGCAAGTGGAAAAAATTCCTATTTTTTGTGATTACACAAGTGCAATTGCGATCACTGGAAATCCAGTACAGCATTCAAGAACAAAGCACATAGACATCAAGTACCACTTTATAAGGGAACATGTAATGAATGGTACTGTGGAACTATATTTTCTTCCAAGTGAAAAACAACTTGCAGATATATTTACCAAGCCACTGGATGAATCCACCTTTTCAAGGTTGGTAAGTGAGTTAGGTTTGCTTAATTATTTTTGAATGCATCCAGAAATTTAATTGATTTTTCAGTCTTGGATGAAATTTTGGCTAAGTCAAAATTTACATCCCGACGGATGATCATTATCCATCGAATTCGATCATCCGTCGGAATACAATTTGTTAATAAAATCAATTATTTTCTGGAATGTTTATAACTCGACGGATAACTGATTTGTCCTCATCCGTCGAATTGTCTCAATCCTAGCCATTAATTTTCTGAACATTATCCATCGAGTATACTTACATTTTGTAAGCATAACACGACGGATAAGTGATGGAATTTTTACAGTTCATTTTTTTTAAACTGCTATTTTGGGCAATTTTTATTGGTCACTTTATTTTACTTTATTATTTTTGACAGTTATATTTGAGAAAGTATAAAAGCAAAATTCTTTTTCATTACTTTTTTTTTATCATTCTCAATTTATCTGCTCTAACTTCTTCCTTTCTCAAAAGCAATTACCCTCTCTCTCTCTCTCTGCAACTTTCACTCTCTAACAATGGCACCAGTCATCAAAATTATGTCCCAAACTGGCTTTATCTATGAAAAGAACAATTTCACGGCTTTAGTGAACAAGGGGATTCAACAGTATGGAGACTACCACAAAATGATGGATTTTGTGCAAGGCTGTAAGCTCAAATATGCCATACTAGAGTCTTCCACTATCTACTGTGAGGTTATGGAGGAAATATGGATGACTGCAGTGTACAACTCAACTGACAAGACCATCACTTTCACTATTAAAGGTAAGGAATTATGTGTTAATAGTGATATTGTTAAAGCATGCCTTAGAATTCCTGATAATACTATCTCTAATCCACACACAGACACTGATATTTTTAACATGTTAAACTCCATGGGTTATGCACTCACCATCTCTAAATTAAGTGAAATTAGGAGATTGGGTCTTAGAAAAAAAATGAAGTTTCCTGTGTAATGTAGTTACTAAAGTATTTTCTGGAAAAATTAGCAATTTTGATTCTGTTAATATCTCCATACTCAACATGCTTTACATGCTAGTAACTGATAAATACTTCAATTTTAGTGATCTAGTCTTTTTTGAGTTGGGGTTTAAGTTAGGGGAGCTTAATAAGAGGGGTAAGAGTGTTTATTATGCTAGATTTTTCATGATGCTTGCTAACAACCTCTCTGAGGACATTGTGCTTGAGAACCCAACCAACAAGTTAAATTATTGGGTTCAAGAGAGAAGAATTATTGCAGATCTCAATGGAGCATATCACTACAAAGAGGTGCCACTCTTCTACTTTCCAGTAATGGAGGCACCTCAGGTAAGTGAGGTAATTTCAACTGTCCCTACTCTTCCAACCTCAAACACTTCTTTGCCTTCTAGTGTAGCAGCGGCATCTGTGTCAATGACCAGACAGATGCCTACCCAAGCTACCAAAACCAAAGTTTCAAAACCAAAGAAAAAGAAAGCCCCCTCTAGTGTCTCTCAAAATATGCCAGTTGTAAAATCCACTAAACACAAAGAGGGGAGTGTGAAGGTGGGAAAGAAAGGTGAGGGACAGGGTGAAAATTAAAGAAGCCCTAAGAATAAGGATGGTGAGCATAGTGTGCCCAAACCAAGCCATACCATAGTTTCCCAACAAACTGTGGTTGTTAATAAGGATAAAAGCTCAATTCTAGTTTCATCCTCCCAAAAGGATGTAACTATTGAAACAAGCTCTCCAGAAGCACAGAACAAGAGGGGTAGGGACACAAGTTCACCACAAACCTATACAAGAAAGAAGAAAACTAAAACCTTTGGGGATGCACAGGGTACACACACAGTGCAAACTAGAGCTAAAGACCCAGTCACTGCACCATCTCAAAGACAAATTGATGTGGCTCCAACAAATGTGGAGCCACAGCCAAAATCTCTTATAATTGAAGCTCCTGATACACCAAATTCTCCCACACACTCATTGGATGTTGACATGATTCAAACATCACAACCATATTCTCCATCTTTAACTCTGTTGGAGAAGCCAAAAATCCATGCAAGTGAGCATCATCTTCTAGATGATTTGTTGGCTCACTTGCCATTTCTTTCTGAGACTGTTGAGACATCTGTGCCAAAATTTTCATCAATCTGCACGGAGTCCACAATAGTCTCCACTCCAAACTCATTCATTTATACTCACTCGATGGATATTGTTCATTCGTCGAGTAGTGATTGTATCACGACGGATGTGCCTAACAGCAGTCATCCTTCGGATAGTCAAATTACTAACCCGATGGATATTTCTCATCCGTCGGGTGTCTCTGCACAACTCCAAAGTTCAACTATAGTTACAGGTGCAGATGACTTAGTAATTGTGCAATCACTATTAGGATTGAGGGAAGGTAGTGACTTGAGTGAGAGTCTGGGTTGCTCCCAGGAAAAAGGAGAGAAAAAGAGTGATCCAATGTAGTCCATTTCTTCAGGACTGGCAAAAGTGAGTGTGAGGAGTCCCACCTTAGATGGTGAAGGTGAGGGTGTGAAGGTGGGGATCCAAGGTGAGACCTTGATGCAAGAAAAGAGAGATAATGAGAGAAATGCAGGTACAGGAGATATAAAGGTGAGTGTCATTGCAAGTGAGTTAATAAATGTCCAGGATGCTAACAGGGAGGAACTATTTCAGCAAAGTCAAGTTGTTATAGACTCAACCTCCTTGGATGCTGAGGCATTTACTCACCCTGTTCCAGCATACCAACTTCTAGCTGGACAGGGCAATGACAATGCAGAAAGGATGCTAAATTTGGTGCACACCACACAGTCCATGCAAAGAGTTAAGGATGCCATCATAGATTTGCCTTCAACAGCTGGTGATGTTGATTATGAGACTGGTGGTTCAGAAGAATTCTTTGGAGGTGAGGGTGGAGATAGTGAAGAAGAGCCAATGGACATAGGGGGAGAAGTAGGCCCTAGTTCCAGATCAGGTATGCCATCTTGGGCATTTTCAAAGCAGTATGATGAACACTATTTCAAGATAACCGTGATTCAACTTATACATAAGACACATTCTGCTCTTCAAACCACAATAAATGACAGCACCAAGAAGCTCCTTCAAGCACACCTTTCTTCTCTGCAACTACAACAAATCCAAGGTCTTCAATATACTCAGGATGTCACCACTATCAAAGGTGATATTGATCAAATGAAAAGGGACATTTCTGAAAGGTTGGACTCTAAACTTCCAGAAGCTACAATGCTTGACATTAAAAGACAACTCGGGAAGAATTTTGATCTTGCCTTAAAGATAGATGCCTTGGATACAAGAATGACAGCAATGGAAGCCTCTCTAACAGCAATTCATCTCCACCAAGCACAACAAACAGACTTGCTTCAGAAACTGATGATTGCACAGACCTCCTTCCCTACTCAACTTGCTGATAACAAAAAGGGGGAGAAAGAGAGTTCTAGGAGTGAGGGGGAGCAAAAAGTGCTTAACATTTAAGTGAGTAAAGCAATTGTGCCAACAATTGCTTTCACAAAGCCACCAGCTAAAGATAGCATTGATCTGATAAATGAAGAGCAGCCACTTTGAGAGCAGCTGAGAAGAAGCAGTTTAGTCCAATCAACTGGGAGAAAATTGATGAGGATATTTCAAAGAAATTTGGTCTAGCAAAGAAGCCAGAAAAATCAGTCATTCATCACTCTCAAGTCAGGAAAATTTCTGTGAATGATATAAGCATGAACTATTTGGAGAAAGGCCAAATATCCTGTATCAAATCCCCAAAGGCAGATCTAATCATGAAGCCAAAGGTGAACTACCTAAAATCTTCACTAAAGAACCCTTTGGACTCAGTGTATGAGACACCAAAGCCTGATGAGAAGAAGCTGTTGGCCAGGTCTATAGTATTTTACAAAGATCCTGCAGATTCAGTTCTAAAAAGGAGAATTGCCAAGATTTTCAGAAATGGTAAGGAAATTTGTGTGGTGGCTGGACACCCTCAATTTGTTGAAGCAAAAAGGGAAGAGAATGCAAGATTGAAGCAAGAAAAGAAGCAAGCTGCTCTAGATGCTAAAAAGCTCAAACAAAAGAACGAGCAAGCTGCTATCTTGGCCAAGTTGCAAGTTGTGAAACCCACACAACAAATTTCTGCACAACCATCTGTAAATACTGAATCTCAAGATCAAGTAGTGTAAGATGAACCTCCATAGACAAAGAAACCAAGGTACAAGCAAAGAATCAAGAGAAAATTGGATTTCAGTGATGAAGAGATGGAAGAATACTTTCCCAAAGAGTCTACTTCTACAACAACTCAAACATCCATGCCCTCTGTGGCACATGAAGAATTCAAGATAGATCCATCCAAGAATTTCCATAGTGAACCTATCATTCCAAAGGATGAGCCAATAGACTGGGATAGTCTACCAATTCATGAACTCAATCTACCTCATTTCATGAAGCCAAAGAAAACAAAGACCAGAGCAGTCAAGAAAGTGAAGCCCCCAACTCTCGGAACCAAGTCCCTAACCAAAGCTCAAACCAAAGACAACAAGGAAGATATTATGTACATTTGTGACATCAAGGAATTCTCTGATCTAAACCTCTATCTAGATGAACTGGAAGAAGTTAGAGGGATTGATGCTTACAGGAATCTACCTGAAAGGCTAGTATTCAAGTACAAGGCAGGAAAAGAGAGAACATAGCCACTTCACAGAATTCTTCAAGAGATTCAATCTATACTGATAAAAGTTTATTCATCCTTCAAGAAAAACTTTGGATTAAATGTGACAGCTAGAAGACTAGTTCTAAAGAAGATTGAAGAACTGAGGAGTATTAGAGCCAAAGATGCACTCCCAAAGACTTTAAATATTCCTTACACAGGAAGTAGAGTACATCTAAGGCCCTACTGGCTGATGGAATTCATGGACAATAAGGGAGTTAGAAGATTCTTCAGACTAGAGGACCAGCTGAGCATCTCTAGCAATGAGACTCTACTGGAAATGCAAAAAATGCTAGATCTGTCAGAAGCTGATGAACTTGAATTCCACATACAACTCCAAAATAAGATAAAAGAGAACAATAGGAAGCTTGGAAAGAAATCCCAATCATCAAGGAAATAGATCAATCTGCTCAGGCTAGATGAGCATCTTGAAAATGACTGTAAGCAAATCTTTGTACACTTTGTCTTGTAAATTCTTCAGTGAATTTAGCAGAACTTTTTAGTTTTATCTCTTACCTTTTAAATTTGTATTTTTAGGGTGTTTTGTTATCATCAAGTGTCTCTTAATTTATGACTACAATTCTAGTAGGCATAAATTGAGGGAGATTTTTGGGAATATGTTGTGTATTTGATGATTACATTAACAAAACACCTTAGTAGATTTAACTTAGTGAAAAATGTAGCACCCGATGGATGATCAATTATAGTCCCGACGGATGATTCAATATAGTCCCGACGGATGACTAATTGATATCCATCGGGTGAGTAGCTTATGTAACAATAAGTCATGTAGCACATTTCTGCAAACATCTTTGTATAGATTCTATAGTAGCATATAAGTTATGTTGACTTTAATTAGATATGCAGAATAGGTTGATTAATTGTAAATATAAGATGTCTTGTAATTCTGCATAAGTAAAATGTAATAACCCCAATTTTTGGAATTTTTGAAACCCTTATGAATAGTGATTTTGCTGATTATGCTGAATAAGAAAACTTTTCATGCCACACTATGTAGGGGTTCTGTTATTGATATTCTGAGATTTTATTAGTACTCTATATGGTATATAAGTGTATGTAAAGATCGTAAAAATCCAATTCCGAACACTTTGATTTTTCCCAGAAATCCACCAGATACAGAAAGAAGTGAGTATAAGGTAACATGATAAATATGATTTAAATTCAAGGATTTTAAGAGGGGATCATAAAAAGGAATATAAAATATTGAGGAAGGTTTAGGGGAACCCAAGTGATAAGATCCCGGATATGATTCCTCAAATGATAAACGAGAACGAAAGTTAAGCGAACCGTATAACAGATCAGCGGTCATTAGGCAAGCAATTAGGAGTTAATCAAGGAGGTTAGGGATGATGATGTCATCAAACCAACAAGAAGAAGACAAGTGTAACAAGATGACCTAAGCTTGATGACCTAAGCATGACAAGTGGGAAGGATTGGTTGGTTGATTGTGAGCCACACATTTTCACCATGGTAAAAATTTAATTTAATTCCAAGACAAAAGGAAGCAACCAACCAACAAATATCATAACACAAATACAAATTGAAAGTTGACTTTCCCATTTCAAGAAGAAAGCTCTCGGCTAAAACAAACCCAGCAACTTCAAACTGCCATATCTCCTTCAATACTCACTCAAATGTTGTGTTCTATAGCTCGTTGGAAAGGTATTGAGATGACCTACAACTATTGTTCACAAGTCTCTTCCAAATAAGCATGGTAAGACCCTCATTTTTACAGTTCTTTAAATCGGACTTTAGAAACTTCAAAGCCTAACTTTGTGTTCTTGATTTCTTTGGAAAGATCAAGCTTGTAGGAGGCTCCATAAGGCTTCCTAGTAACTTTTCACCCTCCAAGAAAGGTATAAATCTTCACACCCTTTAGTAATAAGTTTGAATGTTGAAGTTTGGAGATGGTTTGGATGGATGAGTAGTAATTTGAATGATAAGCATGATTCGAGCTTAATTGTTAAGTAGTTTAGTTGAATTTGGAGATGTTATAATATATGATTGGATTGAGATCCTTGAGCTTATTATGACTGAAATCAGTAGCATTGATGTGTATCTTGAGTTGTTGTTGATTGGTAGTTGGATTGATATGATTTGGAATGGTAAAAAAATTAGAAATCGCGTAAATATAGCCGTCGTAATGTCCAATTTACTTTAGACTGCTTTTGTTCATAACATTAGGACCCCAGAACTCCCTGCTAGGTTTTGACCATTTCCATGTTTAGATAGTTCATGTTACGAGCTTCGTTTTGATATGTGGTTCGTTTGATTCCGATGTACGGTTTAGGAGAAACGGCCGTTTTAAGTAACGACGTTTCGCGAACGAAACATTACCCCTCGCCTTACTTTGAAACATAGGTTAAAGACCTTAAAGGACTAATTGGAGTATGAAACATTTATGTAAAGTGTAATAGGTAGTTGGTAAGACTCTCGCGAAGAAATCGACTTAAAACTCGTAATGGTTAATTTATTAAAAATGGTGGAGCAGGGTACTCGAGCGACTTAAGAGAATCAGTAAGCGCAAAGTGAGCGTTAGAG
Organism: Apium graveolens; assembly: GCF_009905375.1. NCBI lineage: Eukaryota > Viridiplantae > Streptophyta > Magnoliopsida > Apiales > Apiaceae > Apium > Apium graveolens. The sequence goes on from NC_133655.1 coordinate 244,430,990, forward strand.
TCTAATTTGGTTAAAGTATAGATTTACAAGTGACTTCGGTTTAATTCCAACTTATATGTTGTTTATAGGTTACCAGACTCGTCCCGAGCCATCGAGCCATTTGTAACCCCCAGTCGCTCAGGCAAGTTTTCTACCCGTTATACTGTTGTTGTGATGTATATGTGTATATGCATGATCTTGTGATAAATGCATATTTGTTATTAGCAAATTCTTGCGATATATTGTAGCATGTGATATGGTATATATGCATGCCTGTTTCGTATTCTTGATTTATATATCTGTTAGTTCAAATGCTTATTCGTTGCATAATACCTATGCTAGAGATAAGCGGTATTTGCGTATACTCTTAGTATAGGGGATCAAAAGGTGAACTTTTTCTAAAACCGGGAGGCGAGGCCTCGCCTCCCGAGTATAATATATATATATATATATATATATATATATATATATATATTGATATAGTTTTTAAAACTATTAATCGAATAAGGTTTATTCGATAACTTTATTTTATTTAATAAATATTATTACAAATATTCATTCGAGGGCTTATGACTTTTTTTATTTTATTTAATGAATATTATTACGAATATTCATTCGAGGGCTTATGACTTCTTTATTTTATTAAATGAATATTATTTTGAATATTCATTCGAGGGCTTACGACTCCTTTATTTTATTTAATGAATATTATTACGAATATTCATTCGAGGGCTTATGACTTCTTTATTTTATTAAATGAATATTATTTTGAATATTCATTCGAGGGCTTATGACTTCTTTATTTTATTAAATGAATATTATTTTGAATATTCATTCGAGGGCTTATGACTTCTTTATTTTATTAAATGAATATTATTTTGAATATTCATTCGAGGACTTATGACTCCTTTTATTTTATTATTTGAATATTATTTGAATATTCATTCGAGGGCTTATGACTCCTTTATATTATTTATTGAATATTATTTGAATATTCATTCGAGGGCTTATGACTCAGTTTATATTATTTAATGAATATTATTTGAATATTCATTTGAGGATCTATGACTCCGATTATTTGCTGAGATATATTCTTTATTTTATTAAAGAATAAGGTGTCGATAATCAAACTTATCTTTGATTATTCAAATAAAGATAGTACTTTCGTATAAGTATATCTTTGGTTATTTAATACTCATTTCAAGTATAAGTTTTAAAACTTCTACTTCAATTATTTTTATAAAGATTATTCTTTATGGGAATATTATTTAAATAATAATATTCAGATATTTTCTAATATATTGGGACTGATTTATTTCATTAAATCAGCATTACTCCAAACACTCTTTAAAGTGTTTTCGAGTCTTCAAAATGATTTTTAAAAGTTAGAGCGGATCCCAAAACTCATTTTTATATTTAAGATCTTCCTTTTAAAGGGAATTTAAATACTCGTTCAAAACTTGAGGGATCCGGCTCAGTGGTGTATTTTACATTCGCAACGAGGTTGCTGTTTTGAGAAAACATCTTGATTACTTGCCCATCGTTCGGGAAGTAAGTTCATCTATTTGAGTCGGCATAAGCAACATGGGCTCAGTGGGCGTCCATGAAAGTGTAAGTGGCTCAGTGGGAGTCCATCAAATGCGTAAGTGGCTGAGTGGCAGTCCAGCATAAGGTCCTATTGCGGCCAGGGTGATGACCAGTGGGGAATTCGTCCATCTACTAGTAGAAAAGGTTACTTATTGGTATCTTTTCCTGATTAGCAAGATATCAGGTTTATGCCAAGGTTTTCTCCTTTCCAAATTCATTGGATATTGCAACTCTGTTTATAATTTTCATAACAGAGGTTTTCAAGGAGTGTATGAAATATATATATATAGGTGTATATATATATCGGGATTTAATGAAGTATCTCGTAACTTCATTATTTATAATGATATTCAAAGATTGAATCTATTCAAATCTTGTCTTGTAGTCTCATCTATGTGATGAACTTTTGAACTGATTATAACTTGAACGGTGGTAGTTCAAGTAATATTTAGAAAAGATATAAGTATATTAGGGTATCTTGTAACTTCATATTTTCAACTTATATCTAGTTAATGATTATCTTATGCATATCAAAGATTTTCAGAAAAACGTTGAGACAAGGGTAGATATATGAGATCACCTTGCAACGATATTTTTATACAGTTATAAACTGGAACTCTGTGTATATTATGCATGGAAGAGGACTTCCAAGATTTTGAAAAGTATATATGTATATATACTGAATATTTTGCGACTTCATCGCATTAAGATATCAAACTTGGTTCATTTCTTTTGACCAAGACTTTCATGAGTACTATGAGAAGGCTCATATATTGTTAATCATTATACATATTATTTTGGTGGGCTTGCTGCTCACCCTTGCTTTCTTCTTTCATCACACAACAACAGATAGAAAAGATGAACAGGACCAAGCTCCCGATTCGCAAGCGGTTAGAAAACGTTCCGCAGTCTTCTGGAAGCGTTGATGCCGCCGTAGCTGAGGTAGGAGCTACCAATAGGCTAGGTTTTTAACTATTAATGAACCAGACTTATGTATAATATGAATTGTAATAATGGCAAGGAATATGTAAATTTATTCAGAACCTTTTTAAGGTGTAACGGTTTATAATTGTAGAATATAAGGACTTGTGTTATTTTTGAGTGTTCATCTCTGAGACTATAACTTGTGGTGTGTGTGTTTATTGTGGGGTCACAGTACAGAGTAGTTGATTATTTATTAAGATTGGGTGTTATTAAGGGAAATGGAACTCGTGACAACCCGGATCCCCGACCCCGGATTTGGGGGTGTTACATGAAATGAAGTCAAGTGTCAAATAGCTACCCGACGGATGATCAACAAAGCTACCTGACGGATGATCAACAAGGCAACCCGACGGATGACAAGCATGTACCCGACGGATGATCAATTCAAACATCTGTTCACAGTGACAACATAGTCACATGCGTTGGGTGTTTGTAAAAGGCATGTGGCAGCCTGTTTAACAGGAAATGAAGAACAAAGGAGAATTACCATTTCCATGCAAGATTAAGAAGATTTTTAAAGATGCCGGAATAGAGTAGTGAAGCAGCATGGAGTTTGACTTGATAGTTTTGTTTTATTATCTTGTCTTGTTACCATGTAAACTTGGTGATATATAAACCAAGTGTAGCTAGTAGAACAAACTAACTAAGCAAACATTTTTAGAAGAGAAATAGAAAAAGCTGTAACTGTTAAGAATTTCTCTGTAGTTTGTTTGTTCACTTGTAAAGCAGCTGTGAGACAATTTGTTCTTCACAGAGTTCTTAATTCGGTATATATATATGTATATATATATATCTTGTGGATACTTTCAAATCCACCAGAAAGTTTTAAAGACTTGTGTTTTTATTACTTTGTGTTTTTGATTTATTGAACTCGTGATTCCGCACCTTGCATATCAAAACACTTATATATATAGTTTGAGTTAGAACATTTTATAGTTAAAGAAAAAGTTTACTAGAATTACATTTAACCCCCCTTCTGTAATTCTTGCTGCATTGTTAGGGACTAACAATATCAATCTTGGGAATGTCATAATCAAAACAGTAGCTCTTGTCTCAGGACTTAAACACAATCTGCTAAGCGTGAGTCAAATATGTGACAGAGGTTATCATGTGGATTTCTTTGAAGAACACTGTGAAGTTGTAAGTAATTCTACAGGTAAAGTGGTTCTGAAAGGTTACAGACATGGTAACATATATGAAGGCAGACTTTCAACAAACTCTGATGGTTCTGCAATCTGTCTGTTAAGTAGAGCATCAATTGAAGAAAGATGGAATTGGCACAAGAGACTCTCTCATTTAAATTTCAATAACATAAATAAGCTAGTAAAGAAAGATCTTGTGAGAGGACTGCCAAAATCAGTGTTTGCTCCTGATGGCCTTTGTGATTCATGTAAAAAGGCAAAATAAAGAAAATCTTCATTCAAGAGCAAAACTGAATCCTCAATTCTTGAGCCTTATCACTTACTACATGTTGATCTATTTGGTCCAGTCAATGTCATGTCCATTGCAAAGAAGAAATATGCTATGGTTATAGTGGATGAGTTCACAAGATATACTTGGGTGTATTTCCTGCACAAGAAGAATGAATCTACATCTACTGTAACTGATCATGTCAGACAGCTAGATAAGTTGGTCAAAGATTCTGTTAAAATGATAAGAAGTGATAATGGCACTGAGTTCAAGAATTCAATCATGGAAGAGTTCTACAAAGAGCATGGAATAAAGCAGGAATTTTCTGCACCTGGAACTCCACAGCAAAATGGAGTTGTTGAAAGAAAGAACAGGACTCTCATTAAAGTTGTACATATTATGCTTGATGAAGCAAAGCTACCAACCTACTTTTGGGCTGAAGCTGTGCAGGCTGCTTGTTTTACACAGAATGCTACACTCATAAACAAGCATGGAAAAACACCATATGAGATGGTGAAGAAAAAAAGCCAAAACTGAAATACTTTCATGTATTTGGATGCAAGTGTTTTGTTCTTAAGACTCATCCTGAACAGCTGTCAAAATTTGATCTAAAGGCTGATGAAGGAATTTTTGTTGGATATCCACTTTCCACAAAAGCCTTCAAATTCTAGAATTTAAGAACAAGGGTTGTCATGGAATCTATCAATGTCTCTTTTGATGATAAAAAGATTACTGGACTTGAAGATTTCAATGATCATGATTAGCTGAGATTTGAAAATGAAGATTTAAACTCTGATTCTGTAAATTCTGATGACCTAAATCCTGATCCTGCAAATTTTGACGGGTTAAATTCTGATGTCATTGAAACTGTGGTAACTACTCCAAGGGAAAATGCACCTGTTCAGGGGGAGCAAGCTAATGATCCTACCACATCTCAAGACTTTCAAGAAGCATCAGAACCTGTCCATGGTTCTTCAAATTCTGATTCATCAAGTTTTGACGAGCCAAACTCTGATAATTCTGGAAACTCTGATTCTTCAATTCCTGAAGAATCCAACTCAAATTCTAAAATTTCAGAGAGCATAACTTCAGGGGGAGCATCAGAAAATGCTGATGGAGACAGCATGGATAATGGGGGAGGATCCAGTTCTAGAGATCAAATTCCATCTGCAAGAAAGTGGACTAAAGCACATACACCTGGCTTAATAATTGGAGATCCTGAAGCAGGTGTCATAACTAGAACAGCAACATCAAATGAATGTCTCTATCATTCCTTTCTATCTCAGACTGAACCAAAGAAAGTGGATGAAGCTCTTCAAGATGCTGATTGGGTGCAAGCAATGTATGAAGAGTTAAATGAATTTGAAAGAAATAAAGTCTTGACCCTAGTTCCAAGACCAAAGAACAGATCCATTGTGGGCACAAAATGGGTGTTCAGAAACAAAATTGACAGTGATGGCATAATTACAAGAAACAAAGCAAGGCTGGTTGCTAAAGGTTACTCTTAACAGGAGGGTATTGATTAAGATGAAACATTTGCTCCAGTTGCTAGATTGAAAGCCATAAGGATCTTTTTGGCTTATGCTGCTCACAAGAAGTTCAAAGTCTTTCAAATGGATATGAAAAGTGCTTTTATCAATGGAGAATTGGAAGAAGAGCTGTATGTTGAACAACCTCCAGGATTTGTGGATCCAAAATTTCCTAATCATGTCTACAAGCTTGATAAAGCACTTTATGGCCTTAAGCAAGCTCCAAGAGCATGGTATGAGACTTTAGCTCAATTCCTTCTGGTAAGTGGATTTACCATAGTCACAATTGATAAAACTTTGTTCTACCTCAACCATGGAAATGACTTACTTTTGGTACAGATATATGTTGATGATATCATCTTTGGTTCTACAAATGCCAAACTCTGTGAAAGGTTTGCAAAGCTAATGTAGTCAAGATATCAAATGAGTATGATGGGAGAACTTAGCTATTTTCTGGGATTTCAATTCAAGCAAAATGAAGAAGGTACTTTCATAAATCAATCCAAGTACACCAGAAATTTACTCAAGAAACTTGGAATGCAAGACTGTTTAACTGCATCCACTCCCATGGCCCTGCAATTAAGTTAGATAAAGATACTGGAGCATCAGTAGATATTACTAACTAAAGAGGTATGATTGGCTCTTTACTCTATTTAACTGCAAGTAGACCTGATATCATGTATGCTACCTGTCTTTGTGCAAGATTTCAGGCTGATCCAAGAGAACCTCATCTAATAGCTGTGAAAAGAATTTTCAAGTACCTCAAAGGTACAGCTGATCTAGGATTGTGGTATCCTAGGGAATCAGATTTTAAGCTAATAGGTTACTCAGATGCAGATTTTGCAGGATACAAAATAGACAGGAAAAGCACCAGCGGAAGCTACTAATTTCTTGGAGGCAGATTGGTTTCTTGGTTTAGCAAGAAACAGAAATCAATTTCCACATCAACTGCAGAAGCAGAATATATTACTGCAGGAAGTTGTTGTGCATAGATTCTTTGGATGAAGAATCAATTACTGGACTATGGGTTAGAATTTTCTAAAATACCCATTTACTATGATAATCAAAGTGCTATTGCTATGACAGGCAATCCGGTTCAACACTCAATGATAAAGCACATCATCATTAGGTACCATTTCATAAGGGAACATGTGATGGAAGGTACAGTGGAATTACATTTTGTCCCAACAGATCAACAACTAGCATATATCTTCATAAAACCACTATGTGAGGCTACTTTTACAAGACTGGTAAATGAACTTGGAATGGTTTCAGGTTTTTTCTCAAAATCTATTCAGTTCTTGTTCTCATGCATCAGACTTTATGATCAGTGTTTACAGATTATCTTATCTCAATGTAATCCATGCTTAAATTGTTATATATTAAATACTGATTGTTATCTGATGTGATTCTATATACTCTGATAGTGTTTTGAATGTTCTGTGACTATTCACTCCAATGAGGATATTTGTTAGATGCTGACTTAGTAGTCTTTGACAAACTACATATCTCATGTTTGAATTAGTTGTTTATGTGGAAATCCATAACACAAGCAAACTCTGATTTTGATCTTAGTCAAATTTACTTTGTGTATCTTATTACTAAGTCACAAACTAGATTATTACTTCTCATCTGTCAAATTCTGATGTCAATAAATCTTAAGGATGAACTACATGCTTGATAAGCCTCACTTATCTGAAGAAAACAAAAGAAAAGAAATTAAAGTTAGGTACTCCTTTGAGATCTAGAGTAAATATGTGAAAGGGAAGACCCAAGTGCATTGCTGGTATTAAGTTATATGCATTAGAAAGCAAATAAATTTTTCTTGGTGACTTTTCACATTCTCTGAATTCTGGAGAAATACTCTGATAATAGTATAAATTCTGATAACAGTTGTGACTCATTTACACTGAGAAGCCACTGTAAAAAGAATGTTAAAAGATGCATAAAATGAGCACAAACAGTTGAGGTGGACTCTTGCATAAATTTATTCTATAGTAGACTTCAAAATTAAAGAACAGATCTTAAGCACTTTTCTTAACTATGCCTTATTTCTAAGATATACTGAAGTTTATCAGACTTTAATCATTATCTAATCATTTGCAAATGCACACACTCTCACTCCATATGAATGATGAAAATTACTGTGGTGATTAAGTTATTTTTGATAAACAGTTAAGTATTATTTGCATAAATTCTGAGGACAAGTTCTGATGAAAGTTTTGATGATTAAACTCTGAAGAAACCAGTCAGTATTTGTGTGAAGAATCACAGATATAGTCATTCACTTTTTGAGTACGGAAGCCATGTTCAGATGACCGTTAAATTCTAATAATAGTCAAGTTCTGATGCAAATCCTGATGGAAACTCTGATGCTTACGTGGCATTATTTAATTACTTGGGTTATTTTTTAGTATTTACTGTAATGGTTATATTTTGTCAGAAAATAATTAAGTGAGATAAAAACAGTGATAATCATTTGGTTTATGGGTTGCGTGTTTGTTTTGGTAACAGCATGTGAGCAATAATTACTGCACGTTTATCGTGCCCACTCATTACTTTTTGACTATTTCTATGCTGCCAGGTGTAAAAAGACTGTTCTACTTCACAAAATTGACCGTTGTCATGTGGAGTGTATAAATAAGAGAGTTAAAAGATTTTACAATCTTTTACCTACTATTTTTAACTTTCTAATCTCTCTTATTCTCTCTCTCACTCTCTAATATTCTCTGAAGGACTTTCTTACAGGCTTTTTAACAAACACCTTGTGAACACACATTTTCTCACTTATTTCTTTACAGAAATGGCACCCAAAGATCTAATCTATGATGGAGCCAAGTTTGTTCCTAATAACTACATGGCTATTCTTTCTAAGGACGAGGATCCTCCAGAACTTCATTTTGTCCAAGACTTTCTTGCTCGAAGTGCAATAGGCTATGCACTGACCCAACCCCAGGTTCTCTCAGGCAAGAAAATACTGGAGTTTTGGAGGTCTGGTGTTTATGATGATGGTGGAAATGCTGGGTCTGTGACACCCTCCAAACCTGGGGTCTAGATTTGGGGGTCACTAGCCAATAAACCATAATAAAATATTCACAGTGGAATAATATAATAAATATGACCCCTTGCACGCAACTGGATCGATCACAGGTTATAGTATGAAATAGACACTAATGCAAACCAACTGTTATTACAAACCATAAGTCTAATTAGTTTTATAATTTATTCAAATTTTATTACAAACCTCAAGACTATTCAAGCGTCCCAAACTGCCTACCTGGAGAACACACCAAACTATTTACAAGCACTCGAATTCTGATAAACTTGGAACTCAAGCCTGCTCTGGCTTAGCTGAAAGATTAGATTGATAAACAAGTATGAGTGAAAGAAATGCTCAGCAAGCAGTATAAAGTGTGTTTAAAATGATAAACCACATTTTGATAATAATTGAACAAGAGGATAAAATCTGTGATAATTGATAAATAATAAAAGCTTCACAAGCTATCAGCAATAAACGATAATTTTTAGATTGGAATCTAACTCCGACGGACGTACTATCACATGCTGATCAGCCCGTGTGATAGCACAAGGTCATAATTCATAGAAACATGTCCCCAAAACACGAGTACTCAATTAAAAAGGCAAAATATCTGCCTGTGGCACAAATTGTATCATAATATTTCATATAACACAGGGAAATAACCCTCTGCTGGACCGTCCATCCCGGTCACTTAGACATTCATCCAATCCATAAAACATTTTAATCAAAGGAGCTGAATCAAATGACATCCTTAACAATATAACTCCCCATTTCTCATGGTCTAGAGCTATCTCAACAATCGATGGCGAAATAACTAGAATAATTAGTTAATCGCTAATCTCAATTCAATGTTCCACTGTATAGAGTAATTTATAGCGAAATATAAAATGTTTAACTATTCTAACTTAGAATAGTATGGAAATTAAAAGAATAAAGTTCAGAGTCAATATCACTTGAATGATAAGTGAAGATATAAATACTTGTATAATATGATTCGAAATAAACGTCACTTGAACGATAAGTGAAGTTAGGGGTACTTGCCTGGTATGTTCAATAACTTCTTACTATCACTCTGGCTTATAGCTGCTGGCTACTATCTCCGTCTAACACTTGACCGTACTCCTTGCTATTCGATTCTATAAACAAAAGGACTATCTTAATTGATAAAACCAAAGTCAATCGACGTAACTATACGTCTTGACATCTACCCGATCATTTATAACTACTCATGGCATTTTAAAACTGTAAACAAATAGCATGCATATCACGTAACCCGTAATCATGTCATTTATATATCACGTAATCACATATTTCATGTAACATATAAGTCAGATCATCAAAACATAGGTTTCAGTACGTTCAGAATCAAAATCAGGTTAATAATAGTGTTTACCGATCAGATATTGACTCAAAAGGATTAACAAATCAAATTACATTGAAATACAAAAGAAATTAGGTCCTAAAAGTATTTTTATCGAAAGCGTAATATTTTTCTGAGTCTGTACGCGTTCATTTCATATTAAACGAATGAACGATTCATTTATTATGAATAAAATAAGATTTAAATGGGAATAAATCAATTAATAATAATAATAATTTATTTACAAATACCAAAATATAATTTTTAAAAGCTTAAAAACAACTTTTAGGAATTATTTGAATTAAATATAAATAATTGTATTTTATTTAACTATTAATAAATAAAATTAATTGATTAAATGAAGTAACCAATTAATAAATCTATAAATAATTAATTAAAATAAATTATAAATAATTAAAACAAATATAGATTTTGGAAAGTAATAAAATAAATAATTTTTTTGAAATTTAAAATAATTAAAAAAATAATTTTTAGAATTATAAATAATAAGTAATTGTTTTTTGAAATTAAATAAATGATTTTTGGGAATAAGAAAATAATTTTGAATTAAATTTTAAAACAAAATAACAGAAACAGATTTCCTGTTTCAAACTTTGGGTAATACAGATCAATGGGGGTTTACTGGGGCGGAGGTCTTGCCGGAGTTTTGGAGAAGGTGACCGGTTTCTCGCCGGTTTCTAAAATTTCCAGATTCCGGCCGGGATTTCGGCCGACCTCCCTGGGTTCCGGGGATCCAAAACGGGACTAAACCCTTCGGTTTTTCAGCGATTTCGATTCAAATTCACTTATCGAACTCGTACAAATCCCTAGCATTCGTAGTTAACTTCGGAAACCAAAAATTCGATCGATTCCAATCAAGAACACGGCGATTTCGCCGGAAAATGTAAATCGATCAATTCCAAACTAAATTTAACGTTCTTTATATAAAAATGAAGCTAAGAAGAAATACAATCTGTTTATATGATCCTTATTTACCACAACAATCCGTATAACTCAAGAAATCGAAAGTAAGAATACAAAAATCCAAGAACTCGGGTTCATCAATCCCGGACTAAAACAATTCAACCAAGTACATAAATCGACTCTAAAGATCATCCTAAATCTATTTGTAACAACAAAATCAATCAACAATCATCCTATTTCAAAAACGAATTCATGGGCAAGAACACTAAAATCGATTTTGTAAAATACCTAACCTCGATTCGTGAAATTGGTACTAATAGAACGGGCTTGAAACAAGGATCAAATTGATATGCAAAGCGTTTGATTTGGTTTCCTAGTTAGCCCAAAATCATCAATTCTTTGTGATGAACAAAATCATACCCCCAAAATATTCTTGAATAATTCTATTTTTCTGAATTTCTATAAAAATAAAATAAATAAAATAATCTGATCAGCCATTTATACTATTTCAGAAATTAATACCCTAAAATAAATTAAGGGTGTTTTTATTCCCGTAATTAAAATAATAAAGCCCCAAAATCATAATTACGGGGAATAATTTTAAAAGTAATTAAATACAAAATAAATGTCAAAATTACCCAAAAATTTTGAATAATTCAAATAATCAAAAATAAAGGGTATTTGAAATACAGATAATTCTATAAAAATAAAAATACAAAATTTGTGGACTTTAACGTCCCATTGGGGGTCCCGGTCCGTTTATTTTTGAAACATAGAGACGATCCCTAAATTATCAGAAATTCCCAAAATAAACATAATACATTCGAACGCACATAAAACGATATAAAATGAGTACCTTGATAAAGAAATAATTAAATACGAGTACAAATTACAGGTAGATTCATATAAATTGCAGTTTTAACACATATTAATCAATCGAAAAATTTTCTAGCCCGCACGGAAACACACATAACAGCTATAACATCTAATATCATGGCAATAATCATCTTAAACTTATAAAACCTATAATATTTATTCATTTAACATATAATATTCATATTATTTTCCTAGATATTACATCCTTCCCCCCTTAACAGGATTCTGTCCTCAGAATCAACCTAGGAAAGGAAGTGAGGATATTTGGTTCACATTTCACTTTCCAACTCCCAGGTCGACTCTTCAACCTTGGGATTCCTCCACAAAACTCGCGCTAAAGACACCGACTTATTTCTAAGCACTCTTTCTTTCTTATCTAAAATCTGCACTGGACGCTCTACAAAAGACAAATTTGGCTGAATCTCGATTGGCTCGTATTCTATCACATGATTTAAATCAGGAAAATAATGCTTCAACATTGACACATGGAACACGTTGTGAATATGCTGCATGTGAGGTGGTAACGCTAACTCGTAGGCAACCTTTCCCATACGCCTCAAAATATCAAAAGGGCCAACATAGCGCGGACTCAGCATTTCTTTCTTTCCAAATCTTGATAAACCTTTCCAAGGTGAAACCTTCAATAGCACTGCTTCACCAACTTCAAATTCTATATCCTTTCTGGCAAGATCATCGTATTTGCGTTGACGATCTTGAGCCGCTAATAATCTTTTCCGAATGAGTTCTATTTTTTCTTTTGTCTGTTGGATCAATTCTGGACCCAAAATCTTTTTCTCACCGACTTTTTCCCAACATATTAGAGATCTGCATCTTCTCCCGTACAAAGCTTCGTAAGGCGGCATTCCAATACTGGCATGATAGCTGTTGTTGTAAGAGAATTCAACCAATGGTAAGTGTTCGTCCCAACTTCCTTCAAAATCTAGAGCACATACCCTTAGCATGTCTTCTATAGTCTGAATTGTCCTTTCACTTTGACCATCTGTCTGTGGGTGATACGCGGTACTCATATTCAGCTTCATTCCGAGACAATCTTGAAAACTTCTCCAAAATCTTGAATTAAATCGAGGATCTCTGTCTGAAACTATGGATACTGGAACTCCATGTCGTGTCACAATTTCCTTATGATATAACCGAACCAATTAATCCATTGAGAATCTTTCATTGATAGGAAGAAAATGCGGTGACTTCGTCAACCTGTCGATAATAACCCAAATAGCATCATGATTTGCCCTGGTCCTCGGTAATCCAACTACAAAATCCATCGCAATTTATTCCCACTTCCATTCTGGAATGTCCAACGGCTGTATCAGTCCACTAGGTTTTGATGTTCCGCTTTGACTCGCTGGCAAGTGTAACACATACTTACCCATTCCGCAATTTCCTTCTTCATATTTGTCCACCAATAGTTTTCTTTTAAATCTCTGTACATCTTCGTACTTCCGGGATGAATTGAATATCTATAGTTGTGAGCGTCTCGAAGAATTTCATCTTTCAGTTCGGCTACGTTGGGTATCCAAATCCTGGAAGAAAATCTTAATATCCCTTTATCATCCTTTTGACTCCCTATCTCTTCTCTTGTCAAACTGTCTCGTTCATGACTCATGACTTCTTCTTGACATCTTCTTATCTTCTCCAACAGTTCTGGTTGAAAAGACATTACACACAATATATCTGTAGACATGCTCGAAATACTGACCTCTATTTCAAGCTTCTCAAATTCCTTGACCAATTCCTCAGATGAAGTGATCATGTTTAACCTTTCTTTTCTGCTCAGAGCGTCTTCCACCACATTTGCTTTTCTCGAATGATAGGTGATGGTACAATCGTAGTCCTTGATCAATTCTAGCCTTCTTTTCTGCCTCATGTTCAATTCCTTCTACGTGAAAATATACTACAAACTCTTATGGTCCGTGTAGATCTCGCACTTTTCCCCAAACAGATAATGCCTCCATATCTTCAATGCAAACACTATAGCTGCCAGTTCCAAATCATGTGTCGGATACTTCTCTTCATGTGGTTTCAGTTGTCTTGAAGCGTAAGCTATCACCTTGTCGTGCTGCATCAAAACACATCCCAATCCTTTGTATGACGCGTCACTATAGATCACAAAGTTTCCTTGATCATCTGGTAAGACTAGCACTGGAGAAGATACTAATATATTCTTTAATTCGTGGAAACTCTCCTCGTACTTCTCATTCTATTCGAACTTCTGGTTGTTTTTTGTGAGCTTTGTCAACGGCTTAGCTATCTTTGCAAAATGTTGCACGAATCTTTTGTAGTAACCTGCCAGTCCCATGAAACTTCTTACTTCCGTTGGTGCTTTTGGTCTCTCCCAGTTGATTATGGCTTCAATCTTTGCTGGATCCACTTCCACTCCTTTATTTCTAATCACGTGCCCAAGAAATCGTACTTCTTTTAACCAAAATTCATACTTGGAAAATTTTGCGTACAATTTCTCCTGTCGCAGTATCTCAAGAACTATCCTTAAATGCTCTGCATGCTCTTCTTCGGTCTTGGAATAGATCAAAATGTCATCTATAAACACGATCAAGAATTTATCCAAATACTTCTTGAATACCCGATTCATCATATCCATGAAAGCTGCTGGTGCGTTGGTTAATCCAAATGCCATCACTAGAAACTCATTATGCCCATATCTGGTTCTGAATGCGGTCTTCGGAATATCTTCTGGCTTGATCTTCAGTTGATGATATTCGGATCTTAAATCAATCTTAGAAAACCATACAACGCCTCTCAGTTGATCAAACAAATCATCGATCCTTGGCAACGGATACTTGTTCTTAATGGTCAGCTTATTCAGTTCCCTATAATCAATACACAGTCGCATACTCCCATTTTTCTTCTTGACAAACAGTACTGGTGCACCCCAGGGGGATACACTGGGTCTTATAACTCCTTTCTCCAAAAGATCTTGCAACTGAATTGCCAATTCTTTCATCTCCATTGGTGCCATCCGGTACGGAGCTTTAGAAACTGGTTCTGTTCCGGGTGCTAGATCAATTACAAACTCAATTTCTCTGTCGGGAGGTAATCCTGGAAGATCGTCTGAAAAGACATCTGAAAACTCGTTGACAACTGGAATCGCTTCTAGTGCTAGAACTTCCTTGCTGGTGTTTATCACATGGGCCAAATACGCCTCGCAATTCTGATGCAATAACTTCTTCGCTTGAACTATCATTAAGAACTTCTTTTCTTGCTTACTTCCTCAAAATATCGCCTTCTTCTTACTATCAAAAGTCTGAAGTTTCACTTTCCTATTCTTACAATCAATCTGAGCGTTATTCTCTGACAACCAATCCATTCCTAAGATAACATCAAATTCTCCCAACTTAAAAGGTATCAAGTTGGCATAAAAATGATGTCCCTCTATCTCGATATCACACCTCGGGCACACTCGGTCAGCGTGAACTTGATTCTTATTAGCTAGCTCTTCATTAACGCTTGTTCTAACAATTCAACTTCGCAATGCAGTTTATCGACAAAACTTTGAGAAATAAATGATCTTGTAGCTCTAGAATCATTTAAAACTTTAGCATCTATGGAGTTGACTGGAAGCGTACCTGCAACCACTTCAAAACTCTGAGCAGAATCCTTCATTGTCATGTTGAATGTTCTGGCTTTGGGTTGAGATGGTGGCCCTTCAATCCTTGGCACATTCTGAGATGGAGCACTCGTAAGCCTTGGTCTGTTGCTCGTCGTACCTTGTGTTGGGCAATTCATGGTAATATGTCCTGGCTTCCCACACTTATTACAACCAGTTCCCAAATTCTGACCTTGAGTCGGATTCTGACACACATTAACAAAGTGTCCCTTCCTGCCGCACTTGAAACACATCACATTAGCATTACAATTCCCAAAGTGCTTTCTATCACAAAATTGGCAATCTGGTACTGGTGGACGATTGGGCATTTGCTGATTTGCATTCTGAAAATGGTTGCCTTGTCCTCCGTTTCCTAATTGTGGTCTTTTGTATCCCACATTCCTATTACCCTGAAACTCTGGCCTTTTGTTGAGACGGCCCTGGAAATTACCCTGCTGCTGACCTCCTTTTGAGGTTTCTATTTTCCTTTTCTTCCCATCCCTTCCTTTTCGAGACATATCACTCCTACTTTCAATTACCATTGCTTTCTGAACCACTGCCATATATGAAGTCAACTCAAATATGTCCACCTTATTCTGAATCCAAAATTTCAATCCCTATTCAAATCTTCTGGCTTTATTCTCATATGTGTCAACTTGATCCGGCACAAATCTCGCTAACTCAGTAAACTTAGCTTCATACTCAGCGACGGTAAGATCTCCCTGGGTCAAGTTTAAAAACTTGATCTCCATTTGGTTCTTCATGTACCTCGGGAAATACTTCTCCAGGAACAGCTCGGTAAACCTTTCCCAAGTGATAAACTCATCTCCTTCCAATGCTCGTGTGGATTCCCACCAATAATTCGCCTCGCCCTTCAGAAAGTAACTGGCAAATTTGGTCTTCTGCTCAGCTCCTGCTCCGACTAAGTCAAAATCCTTCTCAATCTCTTTAATCCATGCATTGGCCTCCACAGGATCGGCACTTCCCTTGAACTCAGGTGGCTTCACTGCTTGAAACTGCTTAAAAGTCACTACAGGTGGTGCTGCTGCTTGCTGCTGCTGTTGCTGTTGTTGCTATTGTTGTATCTGCTGCGCAAGATGTAATACATGTTGTTCCATCAGTCCCAACATCTGGACAATCGCTGGATCCGTACGACTCTCTGTACGATCCTCTCCTGAATTATTCCTTCTCTTTGGTGCCATTATTCTAGTAAGAAACAAGCAACATATATAATAATATGTCAAGCATTGTGTCAAATATGTAGCATTTCTTTAGCATATCAAAATTCTCAAGCATTATCTCTTCTCAAAATATCATAAACTTGCTACCATATTAACACAAGCGACATGATTATCACATAATCCTGCTTATTATCTCGAGAATAATAACACAAAGAAAATTTACGAAGAATTATCCAAACCTTTTAAACCCTTGCTCAAAATCTCAAATACACCAACAAACAGTGGACAGGGTTGCAACACAACCTTCCAACCTCTTTCATCACTTCTTAATATTCTCAAAACCAACAAAATAGCAAGGCAATGGCACACAAGCCAAGAGCTAAACACAAAACAGGGAATTTGAACAACTTAACTATAACCCAGCACAATAACCTAAATTTAATTCTACAAGAGCTAAACTATACGCGCCTATCTTATGTGATCTTCCTATGACTCATCTATGACAATCCTAAGCCTATTTCAGTGACCATAACCTGTAGCTCTGTTACTAACCTGTGACACCCTCCAAAACTGGGGTCTAGATTTGGGGGTCACTAGCCAATAAACCATAATAAAATAATCACAACGGAATAATATAATAAATATGACCCCTTGCACGCAACTGGATCAATCATAGATTATAGTATGAAATGGACACTAATGCAAACGAACAGTTATTACAGGATAAAATCTGTGATAATTGATCAATAATAAAAGCTTCACAAGCTATCAGCAATAAACGATAATTTTTACATTGGAATCTAACTTCGACGGACGTACTATCACATGCTGATCAGCCCGTGTGATAGCACAAGGTCATGATTCATAGAAACATGTCCTCAAAACACGAGTACTCAAATAAAAAGGCAATATATCTGCTTGTGGCACATATTGTGTCATAATATTTCATATAACACAAGGAAATAGCCCTCCGCTGGACCGTCCGTCCCAGTCACTTACGCATTCATCCAATCCATAAAATATTTTGATCAAAGGAGCCGAATCAAACGACATCCTTAACAATATAACTCTCCATTTCTCATGGTCCAGAGCTATCTCAACAATCGATGGTGAAATAACTAGAAAAATTAGTTATTCGCTAATCTCAATTCAATGTTCCACTGTATAGAGTAATTTATAGCGAAATATAAAATGTTTAACTATTCTGAACTTAGAATAGTATGGAAATTGAAAGAATAAGGTTCAGAGTCAATATCACTTGAATGATAAGTGAAGATATAAATACTTGCATAATATGATTCGAAATAAACATCACTCGAACAATAAGTGAAGTTAGGGGTACTTGCCTGGTATGCTAAATAACTTCGCACTCCTTTCTATTCGATTCTATAAATAAAAGGACTATCTTAATTCACAAAACCAAACTCAATCGACGTAACTATACATCTTGACATCTACCCGATCGTTTATAACTACTCATGGCATTTTAAAATTATAAACAAATAGCATGCATATCACGTAACACGTAATCATGTCATTTATATATCACGTAATCACATATTTCATGTAACATATAAGTCAGATCATCAAAATATAGGTTTCAGTACGTTCAGAATCAAAATTAGGTCAATAATAGTGTTTACCGATCAGATACTGACTCAAAAGGATTAACAAATCAAATGCAATACAAAATAAATTAGGTCCTAAAAGTAATTTTATCGAAAGCGTAATGTTTTTCTGAGTCAGTACGCGTTCGTTTCGTATCAAACGGACGAACGGTTCATTTATTATGAATAAAATAAGATTTAAATGGGAATAAATCAATTAATAATAATAATAATTTATTTATAAATACCAAAATATAATTTTTAAAAGCTTAAAAACAACTTTTAGGATTTATATGAATTAATTATAAATAATTGTATTTTATTTAACTATTTATAAATAATATTAATTGATTAAATGAAGTAACCAATTAATTAAATCTAGAAATAATTAATTAAAATAAATTATAAATAATTAAAACAAATATGTATTTTTAAAAATAATATTATAAATAATTTTTTTGGAATTTAAAACAATTAAGAAAATAATTTTTAGAAGTAATGAGTAATTGATTTTTGAAATTAAATAAATGATTTTTGGGAATAAGAAAATAATTTTGAATTAAATTTTAAAACAAAATAACAGAAACAGATTTCCTGTTTCAAACTTTGGGTAATACAGATCAAATGGGGTTTACTGGGGCGGAGGTCTCGCCGGAATTTCGGGGAAGGTGACCGGTTTCTCGCCGGTTTCTGGAATTTCCAGATTCCGGTCGGGATTCAGGCCGACCTCCCTGGGTTCCGACGATCCAAAATGGGACTAAACCCTTCAATTTTTCAGCGCTTTCGATTCAAGGAACTCGTACAAATCCCTAGCATTCGTAGTTAACTTCGGAAACCAAAAATTCGATCAATTCCAATAAGAACACGGCGATTTCGCCGGAAAACGTAAATCGATCAATTCCCAACCAAATTTAACGTTCTTTATATAAAAATGAAGCTCAGAAGAAATACAATCTATTTATATGATCCTTATTAAATACAATAATTCGTATAACTCAAGAAATCGAAAGTAAGAATTCAAAAATCCAAGAACTCGGGTTCATCAATCCCGGACTAAAACAATTCAACCAAGTACATAAATCGACTCTAAAGATCATCCTAAATCTATTTGTAACAACAAAATCAATCAACAATCATCCTATTTCAAAAACGAATTCATGGGCAAGAACACTAAAATCGATTTTCTAAAATACCTAACCTCAATTCGTGAAATTGGTACCAATAGAACGGGCTTAAAACAAGGATCAAATTGATATGCAGAGCGTTTGATTTGGTTTCCTGGTTAGCTCAAAATCATCAATTCTTTGTGATGAACAAAATCATACCCCCAAAATGTTCTTGAATAATTCTATTTTTCTGAATTTTTATAAAAATAAAATAAATAAAATAATCTGATTAGCCATTTATACTATTGCAGAAATTAATACCCTAGAATAAATTAAGGGTGTTTTTATTCCCGTAATTAAAATAATAAAGCCCCAAAATCATAATTACGGAGAATAATTTTAAAAGTAATTAAATACAAAATTAATGTCGAAATTCCCCAAAATTTTTGAATAATTCAAAAATACAAAAATAATGGGTATTTGAAATACAGATAATTATATAAAAATAAAAATATAAATTTTGTGGACTTTAACGTCCCAGTGGGGGTCCCGGTCCGTTTATTTTTGAAACACAGAGACGATTACTAAATTATGAGAAATTCCCAAAATACACATAATACTTTCAAACGCACATAAAATGATATAAACGAGTACCTTGATAAAGACATAATTAAATACGAGTCCAAATTACAGGTCGATTCATATAATTGCAGTTTTAAGACATATTAATCAATCGAAAAATTTTCTGGCCCGCACGAAAACACACATAACAGCTATAACATCTAATATCATGGCAATAATCATCTTAAACTTATAAAACCTATAATATTTATTCATTTAACATATAATATTCACATAATTTTCCTGGATATTACAGGTTTCCCAAGTTTTATCTTTATAACAGGGGAGGATGAGCATGTGGTGACCTTGTCAACTGTTCGACAAGCACTACATTTGCCAGAAGATTGCACCTTCAATTCATCAATTGAGGAGCCAGCTCTTCAACAAATGATGGCAAATCTAGGCTATGAAAAGTCTTTGGCAAAGCTGGGACAATTGAAGAGACCCCACATCAGGAGGGTGTGGAGTTTTTTCTTTGACTGTATTACAAAAGCTTTTGCCAACAAGTGCTCAAACTTTGATGCTATACCCATAATGAGTCAGCAAATCGGGTATGCCCTTTTGAATCAAACACATTTTGATTATGCAAGTGTTGTTTTAGGGTTTATTGGTGATAGGATGAAAGAAGATAGCAATATAGTCTATTTTGCTAGATTTTGTCAACTTATTTATAATTTCTGGTGTCCTGACTCACCTCAAAACTTTAGTGAGACATTTGAACCCTTTAAATTTCATAAAAGGGCTTTCACTGACTTATTATCTACTGATAATAAGAAGACTATACTAAGACCCCTCCAAATTCCTCAATCAGTCAAACAGTTCTTAGTAAATGTTGATCCTCCCACATACAGTACCATATATCCTGATGTAGCACCATCTCAACCTCCATCAGCACCTACAACCACAACTCAAACAGCACAATCCTCTCAACCACAACCATCAGCACCTACACAACCTACCATCATAACTTATTTCCAACCTGCTCAATCTTCTCGACCACAACCATCTGCTACAACATCTAGACCCAAACCTTCAAGGGCAAAATCTGTTCCTAAATCTCCACCAAGGAGAAGAAGGATGATACTAAGGGATGAGTCTGATGAAGAAGAGGAGCAAGTCCAGGTTCATGTATCAAAAATAGACCGAAGCTGAGGATTCTGGTATTTTAAAGAGGAAGAGAACTTCAAGTTCTGATGCTGCTCAAGCAACTCCTCCACCATCCAGGAGATCTAAGAAAATGAGAGCAGGAAGGCATATGGCACAACCTCAATCTGAGGATACTATAGAAGCTGAGGAAGGGGATCAGGAATCTCTGATCTCATCAAGACTGTTAGGTCACACACACACTGTAGAGGGGGTGAATACAGTGTATAGTACACTCAAATCGAACTTTTAGAACTTAAGTAATAGAAAACAAACTTTATTGAAATAATAAACTCTGTTACAGTATGGAACTGTTACCTCTCAGTGATGAACAAATATCACGAGAGCTGCTAGGGTTATAATGAATAATCTTCTCTAATAATGATAACACTTATAGTGTAAACCCTATATATGTGTTTATATACTACACAGTTACAAGATAATCGCTAATTGATATGGAATATAATTCTGCTTCCTAAAATATATCAATCAGATATCTTTTCTTCCAAGTATTCCATTCTTCACGGAATTCCTTCTTCATGCATATCTCTTCTTATGTTTATCTTGATCTTCTTTCCTTTAATTAGCTACTGTCCTTATCTGATTGTCCTTCAGCACTTAAGTTCTGATATCTATCTTCTGACGATTATCTCCTGATAACATATGTACTGATATCCTTAAGTCCTGACTTCCAGTATAAGTACTGATCAACAGTTAAGTACTGATTTATCCTGTTCAAGTAAGATCTGAAAGCTAAACATAAAACATATTAGCCATGACATTATCAAATATATCTAACAATCTCCCCCAACTTGTAAATTAACAGAATATACAAGTTTAACAGATATTTGATGATGTCAAAAACATTAAGTACAAATGCATGAGAATTAGACTAGATAACTACAACTTACAGTCCTTAAAGCTTTTACCAATTTCAACTTCTGATAACAACTTCAGTCTGTATAAATATCAGAATTTAAGCAGTTGTAGATCTTCGACTTGGCTTCATCATTTTCTGATCTCTCTGATGTCAGGAGTTGTTCGGAGATAGTTCTTCAACAAACATTTCTCAGCATATCTGAGTTCATCAATCATTCTCCTTTTGACATCTTTAAGCTATGCAGTTTCTTCACCAGTTTGAAAGATTGCAGCTCTGAGATCATTGATCTTTGCTTTTCTCAACTCCTGATCTAGTCTTATGACATAAGCTTTGTCAGACTCTAGATTGAATTCAAGTCCCTTAATACCAAGATATGTTCTGATCTGTGCAGTATTAGGCTTCATATCAACAATATCACCATTGTGATCTCTGTACTTTGGAACATATATGCTGTCAGACTTAACAGAATAAAGCCTTTTCTATCTCTGAATCTGTTCTTTTAAGTAGTTTGCAGCAGTCTCTGTTATTCTGTCATCCACTTGAAGTAAGAAAAGTACATGCTCCAATTCTTCAAAATACTTCAATGGAATGGCATTTTGTCTTATATGATAAACCCTACCATCTGTCATAAAATACAACATGATGTATTCTTTCAAGTAAGTATGGTAAACCATCTGTACAGATTCCAGTTGATTCAATCTCTCAGGAGTTGCTCCAATACCTGGTTCACTCAAGGAAGTTGGATCATTGGTAGTGTTGTGTACTCTTCTTTCATCAGCACTTCCCAATCCAGTTTTATCTCTAGCTTCCTTTCCAGTAACTACTCTTGCTTCAAAACCACTTGCAGTAGTCTTCAAAGATTGAGTCTGTTTTGCTTTAGTGAATCCTGGTAGGAGTGTCTTTGATCTATTTTCTGATATCAAGTTAACTTGAGCTCTGTCAGAGGTTGTTTTAAGAACTTTTCTTGAAGTCAGAGCAAGATCATCTTTTTCATCAGTAATTTCTTCTTCCTCAGGAGGTACATAAACCTTGATAGGTTCACCAACCTTTTCTTTACCCTTGGATCTTGGATCTATCTGTGGTTGTGATCTAGCCAATGTTGCTTCAGTGTGTGTCCTTTCTTTGATCACAATGCCTTTGAGTTTTGGAAGTGATTTTTTACCAGAAGCTTCAGATTTAGATGTGACTTTCTCTGATTTAAGTCTGGCTTCTTCTTCCTTTAAACTTTCCAAGTCCATTCCTGGATTTTCTTGAAGAAATAACTGTCTTGACATTTCCTCATCAAGATCTAGAAGTTCATCAGAACTTATCCTTTTACCAGCAGCAGAACTTATTCTTTTCCCAGTATCAGAACTTGTCCTGTGACTAGCTTGTCTTGATGTAAACCTTCTACCTTGACTATGACTACTACCCATTCCAGAGTATCCTTGATCATCATTTCCATCATCCTTTCCTTGCAGTGTATTGTTAGTGTTGCATTTGGACTTAATTACCTTCTCCCCCTTTTTGGCATCAACAGGTAGTAAAAGAGAGATAAATAATTCCACTGAGGATTGGATTTCAGTAAGTTGCGATTGCTGAGAAGCTTGATTTGTCAGAATGTCATCAATCTGAGCTTGTTGTTTCTCTTGAGTTTGCTCAATATAAGCAATCCTGTCAATGGTAGGTTGAAAGAACTTTTTCTTATCAATTTTCCAAACTTGTTCTTGTTTGATAAAGTTCTCCTGAATCTTATGTAGCTCTGCATGAGTAGTTGAATGAAGACCTTGTAGATGTTTAATACTCAATGCAGTGACTCTAAGCTGGGTTTTTAAATCATCAGAATTTAACATTTCATCAGCTTTAATCAAGTGCTCAGCAAGATGTATTGCAGTTGGAACACATGAAACTGAGTTCCATTCCTTAGTCCACTCCTGACCTGCAGGAGTTTCATTCCAAGGTACTGGTGCAGCCCCGGTAACAAACTTCTGTACCAGTTCAGACTTAGGAAGAGTCTGTTGAGGAGTATGTCCTGAAGGACCTGCTTCATCAGCATCTACAGTTGGAGCAGCATCACCAGTATCTCCAGCATTTGCAGCATCAGAACTTAAAGAATCAGTATCTTCTGATAAGACAACAGTGTGATTAGCAATGGAGGCTTCAGCATCCTCTAATTGCTAATCTGATACTAAGTTCTGATCAACAGCCATATCCTGATGCTCACCTAAATGCTGATCATCAGCATCTTGATGTAGAGAAGGTGTTGTTGATGACTCTGGAGTTTGAACAGCATCAGTAACAGGTGTTGTGGAAGGATTATTTGCTGTTGGAGCTTCTAAGAGAAATACTTTAGACACAACCAAGTGTTGAACATCAATATCAGCACTTGTGCCTGGATCAACAAGAGACACAGATGGTGAGTTAGCCTTGTCAGATACAGCTTCCTGAGATGAAGTTGATGGAGAAGAAGTGACTGGAGCAAATTCCTTGTCTTGTGAGATCAGAGATTCCTGATCCCCTTCCTTAGCTGCTTCCTCTTCATCATTTGAAACTGGCCTTTGTGCCCTCTGTTTCTTGTACTTCCTTGTTGATTTTGGATTCCTTGGGAGTTTCAGGAACTATCATTCGTCTAAGCCTCTTGAGAAGCCTAGAACCCCCAATTTCAGAATCCTTCTGAGAAACCTCTTTCTCAGCTTCAGTAACAGCAGGTTCTCTAGCAGGAACCGGTTCCTCAGCATTAGATTCATCTCTCAATACAATCCTCCTTCTCTTTTGAGATGTTTGAGGAACATTCTTTGTCCTCTTTGGCTTGGAAGATGAAGGCTTCACAGTAGGTGCTGAAGATGAAGGTTGAGCAGTCTGTGAAGTGGAGAGATAGGATTTGAGATATGTTCTGAGGGTAGGTTGAGTAGAGTGAGAGGTAGGTACTGAGGTTGATGGATTTTGGGTGTTTGGAGTTGGTTGGACATCAGAGTAAACAGATCTATAAGTATCAGGATCAGCATTTACCAGGATCTGTTTTACAGACTTAGGAATCTGTAATGGTCTAACCACTTTTTTCTTAGTATCAGCATTTACCAGGTCATTAAAGTATCGTTTTGCAACCTTAAAAGGTGGGGTTTGAGTGCTGACTAAATGAGGTTCATCAGTACAGTAAGTGTAAATAAGTTGACAGAATCTAGCAAAATAAACAACATCTCGATCCTCTGTCATCCTATCCCCAATAAAACCAATTATTCCAGTTGCAAAATCAAAATGAGTTTGATGAATAATAGCATACCCTATGTGCTGACTAAGAATTGGGATAGCATCAAAATTTGAACATTTGTTCCCAAAAGCTTTGGTGATGCAATTAAAGAAGAAACTCCATTCTCTTCTGATATTAGCCCGTTTCAACTGTCCAAGTTTCGTCAGACTCTTTTCATATCCCAATTCAGCCATTAACTCCCGAAGGGCTGAGTCCTCTGGAATTGAGAAAGTACAATCTTCTGGAAGTTGCAAAGCCCTGCGTACTGTACCAGGAGTGACTACAAAGGATGAATCACCCACTTGGAAGATAATACTGGGAGTTCCACGTTGACCACCATCATCAAAAAGTCCAGTCCTCCAAAACCTCAGAACTTGTTAGCTTGAAAAGAATTCAGGCTGTGTTAATGCATACCCAACCTCACTATGTGCAAGAAGATCTTGCACAAAGTGCAATTCAGATGGAGCTTCAGTGTGATCAAGAACTGCAGCATAGTTGGGGACAAACTTAGCTCCATCAATGATTAAATCCTTTGGTGCCATGTGAAAAAAAAAATTGAGATTCAAGTATGCCTGTTAGGTGTTTGAGATAATGTTTGTATGAAAAACCAACGTGAGAAAGAAAGAGAAAGAGAGTAAAAGTAAGGAGAGAGATAAAATATAAAGAAAATAAAAGATTAAAGAAATCTTGTCTCTGTTGTACTTATACTCTGAACAAAAATGTTACCGTTGGACACCTGTCAGACATGCAGTAATAACGGACAGTTACTGGGCTCGAGAAAACAGGAATCATTACTTACCCCATTGCCTAGTTTCAAGGAAAAACCGTTCCATTTATCAAGAGAAACAGTTTTAATTCAAAATTTAAACCGTTAGCACTGATTGAATTATTTTTCACTGCATCATTGATATTCTGAAAATACATCACATGAAAATGACCAAGATAAATTAGATAAGTAAGTGCTGAAAATGAATCAGAACTTAATATAACATAAAATTTATACGGTCATCAGAATATCAATCAGGATTTATCAACACAAGATAAAATAACTCAGAGACAAAATCTTGAAGTAAAAACAACTTTCATTAATATATCGAGACAATACATTTATGAAATGGAAATTACATCAATACTTATACAAGATTTTCCCTAAGCTTCTAATCCTAACATCAACAGCCTTAGTCCTAGCTAAGAAGCCTGACAAAGCTGATGATGAAGAAAAACAGGAAGAAGACGAGATTAAGTCATCTTCTTCTTCCTACTCTCGACAAACAGAATGGCGAGTCGGATGATTCGCTCTTGCTGGCGGAGAGCTTCCAGCCTTTCCTCGTCCAATCGCTCCAGATGGTGATGGTAGTCCATATAGAAGAACAGAAGGTGTGTTAGTACATCCTGTGGGACAGAGTCCCATATCTCCTCAGGAATGGCTGTGACATGCCATTCCTGCTGCCACTCGGCACAACTTAGCTCCATATTGAAGTTTTGGTAGTTCAAAAACATGTTGTATCTGACCATTGTGTTTTTGAAAGAAGAAGTATGAAGATAAGTATGTGAGAAGAATTTGATGGAAAGACTGATGTGAAGTGGTTGCTTATATAGGCAAGAGAATGCCAGGAGACACAAAGAAATTGAATGCTGACAGGTAGACTTAATTCTACCTCGTCTCCCTAGACTTTGAAAAAGAATAACATTCATTGGAAAGAGGAATCATGGTTTAAAACGCACAAGAAACAAGAAACAGTGGACTGTTCAAGGACGAATACCATTAATCCTAATCATAGTGACTATTAATCTTCCACTTCAACATATTCTAGTTCGAACTGAGACTGTTACCAAATTTTATTCACAGATAAGCCAAGTAAAGGATTAGACTGAGAAATCAGAACTTAGACCTATACCAGAACTTAACAGTCATCAGAACATAATTTCTTAACTCGAAAAAGGAATGCCCATCTTAGTAAATCCTCATACAAGTTCTGAGTTATAGACTTCAGAACTTAATCATCAGAACGTGTAACTAGAACTTGTCCTCAGAATTTGTGCAATAATGACACAATGACTGTTTATCTAAAATAACATAGACCACCACAGAAATTTTCATCATTCAGATGGAGTGATTAGTGTGTGCATTAAGCTAAATAACAGACAAAGAGTAAAGTATGATTCACTTAAGTACATCTTAGAAATAAGGCATAACTAAAATTTTGCTAAAGAGCTGTCACTGTCCTGAAACCTACTGATGAATGAGTTCATGCTTGAGTCCACCTCAACTGTTTTGTGCTAATTTTATGCATCTTTTGAAATTCTATTTTACAGTGGCTTCTCAGTGTAAGTGAGTCACGACTGTGTATCAGAATTTATGCTATTATCAGAGTATTTCTCCAGTAATCATAGAGTGTGAAAAGTCACCAAGAAAATATTTTGCTTTTCTAATGCATATCTACTTAATACCAGCAATGCACTTGGGTCGTCCCTTCCACATTTTTACTCTAGATCTCAAAGGAGTACCTGATTTTATTCTTTGATCTTTTTTGCTTTTTCTTTGGATAAGTGAGGTTTATCAGCACTTAGTACATTCAGCAGTTTTACTAGTATCAGAACTTAACAGATGAGTAGCATTATTCTAATTTGTGACTTAGTAATAAGATATACAAAGTAAACCTAACTAAGCTCTATTATCAGAATTTGCTAGTGTCATAGGGTTTCCACTAAAATAATTACTTCTTACATGGAATCATTTGTTTATTGAAGACTACTAGGTCAGTATCTAGCACAGGTATCCTTATAGGATTGAATAGGTACTTGAATAGACATATCACTTATCAGAGTTTAGAAACATATATCAGACAACAGTCAGTACTTAAAGACATTTATCAATTAAGCACAGAATACACAATGAGATTAATTCTGTAAATACTGAGCATAAAGTCTGATAACACAGAACAAGACTAAGCAGATTTAGAGAAAGAACCTGAAACCATTCCAAGTTCATTTACCAATCTTGTAAAAGTAGCTTCACACAGTGGTTTTGTGAAGATATCTGCTAGTTGTTGATCTGTGGGAACAAAATGCAATTCCACTGTACCTTCATCCACATGTTCCCTGATGAAGTGGTACCTGATGCTGATGTGCTTTGTCATTGAGTGTTGAACTGGATTACCTGTCATAGCAATAGCACTTTGATTATCACAGTAAATAGGGATTTTGAAATATGTTAACCCATAATCCAGTAACTGATTCTTCATCCAAAGAATCTGTGCACAACAGCTTCCTGCAGCAATATACTCTGCTTCTGCAGTTGATGTGGAAATTGACTTTTGTTTCTTGCTGTACCAAGAAACCAATCTGCCTCCAAGAAATTGGCAGCTTCCACTTGTGCTTTTCCTGTCAATTTTGCAACCTGCAAAATCTGTATCTGAGTAACCTATTAGTTTAAAATCTGATTCTCTAGGATACCATAATCCCAGAGCAGCTGTTCCTTTAAGATACTTAAAGATTCTTTTTACAGCTGTTAAGTGAGGTTCTCTTGGATCTGCTTGAAATCTTACACAAAGACAGGTAGCATACATGATATCAGGTCTACTAGCAGTTAGATAGAGTAGAGAGCCAATCATACCTCTGTAGTCAGTAATATCTACTGATTTACCGGTATCCTTATCCAGTTTTGTCGCAGTGGCCATTGGAGTGGATGCACTTGAACAATCTTGCATTCCAAATTTCTTCAGCAAGTTTCTGGTGTACTTGGTTTGACAAATAAAAGTGCCTTCCTCATTCTGCTTGACTTGAAGGCCCAGAAAATAGCTAAGTTCCCCCATCATACTCATCTGATATCTTGACTGCATTAGCTTGGCAAACTTTTTGCAAAGTTTGTCATTTGTAGATCCAAAAATGATATCATCAACATAAATCTGGACCAGAAGTAAGTCCTTTCCATGGTTGAGGTAGAACAGTGTTTTGTCTATTGTCCCTCTGTTGAATCCACTTTCCAGAAGAAACTGAGCTAAAGTCTCATACCATGCTCTAGGAGCTTGCTTAAGTCCATAAAGTGCTTTATCAAGCCTGTAGACATGATCTGGATGTTTGGTATCTACAAAACCTGGAGGTTGTTCAACATATACCTCCTCCTCCAATTCTCCATTGAGAAAAGCACTTTTTACATCCATTTGAAAGACAGTAAACTTTTTGTGAGCAGCATAAGCCAAGAATATCCTTATGGCTTCTAACCTAGCAACTGGTGCAAATGTTTCATCATAATCAATTCCCTCCTGTTGAGAATATCCTTTTGCAACCAGCCTTGCCTTATTCCTTGTAATTATGCCATCACTGTCAGTTTTGTTTCTGAATACCCACTTTGTACCAACAACAGATCTATTTTTTGGTCTTGGCACTAGGGTCCAGACTTTGTTTCTTTCAAATTCATTCAACTCTTCCTGCATTGCTTGTACCCAATCAGCATCTTGAAGAGCTTCTTCCACTTTCTTTAGCTCAGTCTGAGAGAGAAAAGAATTGTAAAGACATTCATTTGAAGTACCTGTTCTAGTTCTGACACCTGCATCAGGATTTCCAATTATCAAATCAGGTGTATGTGATTTTGTCCACTTCCTTGCAGATGGAAGGTTTTCTCTAGAACTGGATGCTCCCCCATGATCCATGCTATTTTCATTTTCATTTTCTGATGCTCCCCCTGAAACTATGCTCTCTGAGTTGGATTCTTCAGTATTTAAATTTTCAGCACTATCAGAACTTGGCTTATCAGAACTTGACGAATCAGAACTTGAAGAGCCAGATGCATGTTCTGATGTTTCTTGAGATGTGGTAGGATCTTGAGTATGCTCCCCCTGCATAGGTGCATCTTCCTTTGACGTAGTCTCCACAGTTTCAATAACATCAGAGTTTAATCCATCAGAGTTTACAGTATCAGGACTTAGACTGTCAGGATTTTCTGTATCAGAATTTGAGTCTTCATTTTCAAATCTCAGCTGATCATGGTCAATGAAATCTTCAAGACCAGTAATCTTTTTGTCATCAAAAGAGACATTGATAGATTCCATGACCACTTTTGTTCTCAAATTATAGACTCTGAAGGCTTTTGTGGAAAGTGGATATCCAACAAAGATTCCTTCATCAGCTTTTAGATCAAACTTTGATAGTTGTTCAGGATGAGTCTTGAGAACAAAACACTTGCATCCAAATACATGAAAATATTTCAGATTTGGCTTCTTTTTCTTCACCATCTCATATGGTGTTTTTCCATGCTTGTTAATGAGTGTTGCATTTTGAGTAAAACAAGCAGTCTGCACAGCTTCAGCCCAGAAATAGGTTGGAAGCTTTGCTTCTTCAAGCATTGTATGTTCAGCTTCAATGAGAGTTATATTCTTCCTTTCAACAACTCCATTTTGCTGTGGAGTTCCAGGAGCAGAAAATTCCTGCTTTATTCCATGGCTTTTGCAGAACTCTTCCATTATCAAATTCTTGAACTCAGTGCCATTATCACTTCTTAAAACTTTCACAGAATCTTTGACCATTTTATCCAGATGTTTGATATGATCAATCAAGGTTGATGCAGTTTCACTTTTTGTATGCAAGAAATACACCCATGTGTATCTGGTGAACTCATCCACTATGACCAACGCATACTTCTTCTTTGCAATAGACATGACATTTACTGGACCAAATAGATCAACATGTATTAGATGATAAGGCTCAAGAATTGATGATTCAGTCTTGCTCTTGAATGAAGATTTTCTTTGTTTGGCTTTCTAACATGAATCACAAAGACCATCAGGAGCAAATACTGTGTTTGGCAATCCTCTCACAAGATCTTTCTTGACCAGTTCATTTATATTGTTGAAATTTAAATGAGAGAGTTTCTTATGCCAATTCCAGCTTTCTTCAATTGATGCTCTACTCATTAGACAGATTGCATAACCATCAGTACTTGTTGAAAGCTTAGCTTCATAAATGTTACCACGCATGTATCCTTTCAGAACAACTTTGCCTTTAGATTTACTCACAATTTCACAATGTTCTTCAAAGAAATCAACATGATAACCTCTGTCACAGATTTGACTTATACTCAGTAGGTTATGTTTAAGTCCTGAGACTAGAGCTACTTGTTTAATTATGACATTTCCAAGATTGATATTGCCATATCCCAATGTTTTTCCAATGTTGCCATCTCCATAAGAAACACTTGGGCCAGCTTTCTCCACAAAGTCTGATAGCAGGGCCTTATTTCCAGTCATATGTCTTGAACATCCACTGTCCAGAACTAGAATATTTTTCCTGTTGCCCTGCAATCACAAAGACCACTAATTATTAATTTTAAGGACCCAGACTTGCTTGGATCCTTTGGCCTTATTAAGTTTGTTAACATTTGCAGCGGATTTAGCATCAGAGTTTATGTTAACATTTTTCTTATCAGAACTTACACTATCAGATTTTTAATCAGAATTTACACTAGAAGGAACAATGGAAACTTTCTTCAAAGAAGGTTTTATTTGATAATAATCATAGTACAAACTATGATATTCCTTACAAGTATAAATGGAATGCCATAAACTACCACAATGAAAACAAGGATTTTGTGGTTTGTATCTAACAGACTGACTCTTAACTCCTGATTTTGAAGGTAAGGAGTTAATATTCTTATTCATCCTGCAAAAAGAAGCCAGATGGTTAGAACTTCCACAGTTATGACATTGTTTCCTAGGAGCATCAGGAACAGGTTTATAATTATTGCTTTTATTCACACCTTCCTTTCCATTCCTATTTTTCCTAGGTGATTTTACCTTGTTTGCATTCTTGACATCTTTCAGCTTATGCTTAAGCTGCTTCTTTGTCATTAAGCCTATGTTCACTTCAGCTGTCTTTTCCTGTTTTAGTTTATCAGAAGTTAATTTCTTTGTAACTTCTGATTTTCCATTTTCAGACTTTACAGTTACAAACTTAACAGGTTTTAACTTTGGCTTTTGTTTATCAACAGACTTAATTTCTTCAGTTCCTTTATCTTTCTTATCTTCTCCATAACCTAAGCCCTCTTTCCAATTTCCACTACTTAGCAAATTTTGAGTTGTTTTGCCAGAGTTAGTCCAAGTCTTGATAATCTCTCTTTCCTTTTCTAACTCAGTTTTTAGAGATTCATTTAATTTTAGCACTTCATTCCTAACATAAAAAGCATCATCTCTATCCTTCTGAGTTTGATGGAACATGACTAACTCTTTTTCTAAGAAATCATTTCTTTTCTTAAATGCAAGATTTTCAGAAGTTAATCTTTCACATGTTAAAGTTTGATCTCTATAGCTAACAAACATGGTTTTAAGATATCTTCTCAACTCATTAATATCATCAGTATGAAAAGCATAAGTAGTCTGAGGTACCTTTGTTTCAGCAGCCTTGCCTTTGTCACCCTTTACCTTCTTGCAGTCAGGAGATATGTGGCATTTCTCACCACAGTTATAGCATTTAACATTGGTGTAATCTCCTCTATCAGACTTTCCTCCTCTTCCTTCAGATCTTCTGAAATTGTTCTTATCAGAACTTATGCCTTTCCTGGAAAACTTCTTTCCCTTCCTGAACTTCCTGTATGCAATATTTGTGATTCCTTTCACCATAAGAGCACACAGCTTCATCATCTCCTCATCAGCATCAGTCTCAGGCAAGCTTTCAGAATCTGAGTCATCATCACTCTCAGACCTTGATGACTCGGTATCAGACTTTATGAAAAGAGCTTTTCCCTTGTCTTTCTTTGAGGAAGCTGCTTTGGGGAATTCTTCTTCAGCCTTAAGAGCAACTGTCCTTGACTTTCCTCCTTTCCTCTTGCTTCTTTGTTCCATCTCCAGTTCATGAGTCTTGAGCATTCCATAGATTTCGTCAAGAGTTGTTTCATCAAGATTGTAGTTGTCTCTTATTGTCGTTTCCTTCAAATCCCAGCATTCAGGAAGAGCTAACAGGAACTTAAGGTTTGAATCTTCAAGATCATACTCTTTATCAACCAATGACAAATCATTCAAAAGTTTGACAAATCTATCATATAAATCATTCAATGACTCATTAGTCTTTGAGTCAAAGTGTTCATACTCTTGAGTGAGTATTGTCTTCCTGTTCTTCTTAATTGTGTCAGTTCCCTGACACCTTGTTTCCAGAGCATCCCATATCTCCTTAGCAGTCTTGCAGTTGATTACCCTGTTTGACATTACATTATCAATGGCACTATGCAGTAAGTGTCGTACCTTAGCATCCTTAGCAATTGATGCTATGTCTTCAGCAGTACAATCACTCTTCTCCTTTGGTACGGTCTTTGCTGCTTCACCTGCAACTGCAACAGCGAGTTTGGTTGGTTTGTGAGGGTCTTCCTTGATTCTATCAAGGTATTCTGGATCTGTTGCTTCCAGGAACATGGTCATCCTTACCTTCCATATGGGATATTCAGATGGTCTCAGTATGGGAACTCTGATGGTCTCATACCGACTCTGAATTTGTGTCTTTGGTGGTTCCTCAGTTTTGGTAGGCTTAGTTGGAGTTTCTGTGTCCGACATGATTGTGTTTGGATCTTTAACTGTATGTATGTTAACAGATAGGCTCTGATACCAATTGTTAGGTCACACACACACTGTAGAGGGGGTGAATACAGTGTATAGTACACTCAAATCGAACTTTTAGAACTTAAGTAACAGAAAACAAACTTTATTGAAACAATAAACTCTGTTACAGTATGGAACTGTTACCTCTCAGTGATGAACAAATATCACGAGAGCTGATAGGGTTAGAATGAATAATCTTCTCTAATAATGATAACACTTATAGTGTAAACCCTATATATGTGTTTATATACTACACAGTTACAAGATAATCGCTAATTGATATGGAATATAATTCTGCTTCCTAAAATATATCAATCAGATATCTTTTCTTCCAAGTATTCCATTCTTCACGGAATTCCTTCTTCATGCATATCTCTTCTTATGTTTATCTTGATCTTCTTTCCTTTAATCAGCTACTGTCCTTATCTGATTGTCCTTCAGCACTTAAGTTCTGATATCTATCTTCTGACGATTATCTCCTGATAACATATGTACTGATATCCTTAAGTCCTGACTTCCGTATAAGTACTGATCAACAGTTAAGTACTGATTTATCCTGTTCAAGTAAGATCTGAAAGCTAAACATAAAACATATTAGCCATGACATTATCAAATATATCTAACAAAGACCAATAGTGATTGAAGCCTTGCCACCTCCACCTCAAGCTAAAGACACTATTTCAGACACAGTGATCACACCTCATGTCTCTCCAATCAAAGAAAATGTTCAAGTTGAAGATTCAGGATTAAGTCCTGAAATTGACCTTCAAAGGCTGATCATACCATCTATCCTGTTTCTGGAAGCACCACAAGGACAAGTGACAACTCCACCTGTTTCTCCACTAAATGCTGAAGTTCCTCATACTCCAATTCTGGATGTGGAAACAGATGAAGTTGTAATAGAATCTCCAACAGCCACACACACACACTTGTGTTGTCAGAAGATGATGAGTTTCTTGCAAGTTCTGGAGAATCAGCTCGAGTTAACACTCCAGCTCAAGTTCTTGGAAAGGAGGCACTGATTAAAAAATTTGTTGAACAAGATGCTCCTATTCCATGGGAAGAAACTCATAGAGGAGTAGAATGGACCAAGAAGTGGAATGAGTCTGATTTCATTCCAAGCTCCAAAGTTCTGTCAGATCACATTGCTAAAGCTGATGAGTTGATGACAAATTTTGACTTTAAAGCTCAACTTAAAGTCACAGCTCTCAGTACTAAAAGCCTTCAAGGTCAACACTCCATTACTCATGCTAAGGTTGATAAGCTACAGGAAAATGCTGATAAGCTGGACCTGATGACCAAGCTGGACAAGAACAGGTTTATCAGATCTATTCATGAGAAAGTAGAGGCTATTGAGAAGGTTCAAGAAAAGCAACAGGCCCAATTGACTGAGGTCTTGCAGAATCAAGCCTCTCAACAAGCTCAACTGAATGAAATCCACTCTTCAGTAGAACTTCTTCTATCTTTACTCCTATCAGATGATGCCAAAAGGGGGGAGAAGGTGGTGAAGTCCAAATGCTCTACTAGTCAAGTACTGAAGAAAAAGGATGATAAAGAAGATGACCAGGGAAACCCTAGCAAGGGTCAAGGTCAAGGGCAAAACAGGCAAAACAGCAAAGTTTCTTCAAGGAAACCAAATTTTGACTCTAGCAAATCTTCAACACAGAAGAAGACAAGTTCTGAAGCTGTAGATGCTCAAGTTCTGAAAGCAAGTTCTGATGATCAAAATCTGATATCAAGTTCAGATGTTCTGATTCAAGCTGAAAGTCAAGACTCTCAGACTGAAAGTCAAGACTCTCAGACTGAAAATCAAGACTCTTAGAAGTTCTTGCAAACTCTGAAGCTCAAGGGAAGGGAGACTACAGTCTATTATAAAGATCCCAAGATTCAGACACTGGATGAAGAAATTGCTAGAAGACTATTTCTCAAGCATAATCCTGGAATGGATTTAGAGACTCTTAAGGAGGAAGAAGCTAGATTTGCAGCTGAGAAGACAAATATTAAGTCTAAAGCTTCTGATACAAAGAAACCTCCAAGGCCTAAGGTAAAAGGCATTGTGATCAAGGAAAGGTCAAATTCTGAGGCTTCAAAGCCCAAGACAAGATCACAAGTTGATTCCAAGGATAAAGGGAAATGAAAGATTGATAAACCAACAAAACCACAGGAGATGAAGATTCCTCAAATCCTGATGAAACCGGTGTGTAAAATGGTTCAAGTTTTTGATGATATAGCTGCTGAAGATGAAACTGTTCAAACTCTGAAAAGAAGGAAGATAACTGAAGAATGTTAGTCCCTTAACAATTCAACAAGAATTACAGAAGGG
The DNA here is from genome assembly GCF_009905375.1 of Apium graveolens. Classification (NCBI taxonomy): domain Eukaryota; kingdom Viridiplantae; phylum Streptophyta; class Magnoliopsida; order Apiales; family Apiaceae; genus Apium; species Apium graveolens. The sequence continues at coordinate 244,466,970 of NC_133655.1, forward strand.
GGGTAGAATGGAATTCTTGAAACTTTTTATTAAATAAAATTGTTCTAACTAAAATATATATATATATATATATATATATATATCAGTGTGCATTGATTTGCAGAGTGCGGAATAATAACTTCAAAAGAATCAAAACACAAGTAATGAAAAACATAAGTCTTTAAAAAACTTTATGTTGGATTTGAATGTATCCACCAGAGATATATAATATATATCAAGAGAACTCTATGTAGCAAAATGCTCACAACTGCTTACAAATGTAGAACAACTAAGAATGCAGAGAAATGCTAAGAATACAGCTTAAAAATATTTCTCTCTTGGTTGCTTAGTTAGTTATTCTATTTGCTGCTTCTTGGTTTATATATCACCGAGATTACAAAGTAATAAGACAGGATAATAAAACAAAAACTATCAAGTCTAATACTATGCTACTTCATTACTCTATTCCAGCATCTTTGAATATCTTCATAATAGCATGAAAATGGCAATGCTTCTTTGTTCTCTAAAACCCAGTTGAATAGGCTTCCACATTCTATTTGCATACACACGACGCATGTGACTGTGTTGCCACTGTCAACAGATGTTTGAATTCTTTATCCGTCGGGTTCATGATCATCCGTCGAGTTATCTAGTTGATCATCCGTCGAATGGCATTGTTGTTTATCCGTCAGGTAGCAATCTGGCACTTGACTTCATTTATTTATGCAGGATTACAAGACATCATCTATGTACAATTAATCAACCTATTCTGCATATCTAGATAAAGTCAACATGACTTTAGTACTACTTACAGAATCTAAATAATGGTGTATGCAGAAATGTGCTACAGACTTATTGTTACATAAGCTACTCACTTAACGGATAATAAATCATCATCCGTCGGGATTATATTGAGTCATCCGTCGGGACTATAATCCTTATCAGCGAGTGCTCCAATTTTCACTAAGTAAAATCTACCAAGGTGTTTTTTTAATGAAATCATCAAGTTCACAACATATACACAACAATCTCCCCCAATTTATGTCTACTGGAATTGTAGCCATAAATTAAGAGAAACTTGATGATAACAAAAGCACCCTAAAAATACAACTTTGAAAGTAAATAGATAAAACTGTAAAGTGCTTCAATAATCAAAATGTACAAAGTTTAGCTCACAGTCATTTTCAAGGTGCTCCTCTAGCCTGAGTAGATTTATCTAGTTCCTTGAAGGTCTGGATCTCTTTCTAAGCTTTCTGTTGTTTTCTTCTATTTGATTTTGGAGCTGCCTGTGGAATTCCAGTTCATCAGATTCGGAGAGATTTAGCTTTTCTTGCATCTCCAAGAGAGTCTCATTGCTAGAGATGTTCAATTGGTCTTCTAGTCTGAAAAATCTTTTCACTCCTTTGTCATCCATGAACTCCATCAGAGAGTAGGGCCTTAGATGCACTCTTCTCCCTGTGTAAGGGATAATTAGAGTCTTTGGGATTGCATCTTTAGCTCTAAAACTCATCAGTTCTTCAATCTTCTTTAGAACCAATCTTCTTGCAGTTACATTGAACCCAAAATTATTCTTGAAAGATGAATAAACCTTAATCAGTAAAGCTTGGCTTTCTTGAAGGATCCTGTGAAGTGGCCATTGAATCTCCTTTCCTCCCTTGTACTTGAAAACTAGCCTTTCAGGTAGGATTCTGTATGCATCAATTCCTCTCACTTATTCTTGTTCATCAAGTTAGAGATTTAGATCAGAGAATTCCTTGATGTCACACAAGTACATGTAATCTCCCTTATTGACTTTAGATTGAGCTTTGACTAGAGATCTGGATATGAGAGGTGACAGCTTCACTTTCTTGACTGCTCTTGACTTTGTCCTCTTTGGTTTGCTAAGGATTGGCAAATTGAAGTCAGGAATTGGTAGGCTTTCCCAATCTATTGGTTCATCCTTAGGCACAACAGATTCACCATGAATGTTTCTGTAAGGATCCACCACCTTGATGTCTTCAAATACCACAGTGGGTTTTGATGCTTGAGTTGTAGTTGAAGTGGATTCCTTAGAAAACTGATCCTTCAATTCCTTATCAACAAAATCCAGTTTCCTTTTGGTTCTTTTGGCCAATTCCTTGTGTCTTGGAGATTTCTTCTATTCTGATTGAACTTGCTTTTGTGGATCTTGAGATTCAGTGATTCCAGATGGCTGAGAAGGAATTTGTTATGTTGGTTTCACAGCTTGTAACTTGGCCAAGATAGCAGCTTGCTCTTTCTTTTGCTTAGCCTTTTTGGCATCTTGAATAGCTTGCTTCTTTTCCTACTTCAATCTTGCCTTTTCTTCTCTCTTTGCTTGAGCAAATTGAGGATGTCCAGCCACCACATAGATTTCTTTCCCATTCCTGAAAAATTTAGCAATTCTTCTCTTTAAAGCTGAATCAGCTGGATCCTTATAGAAGGCAATTGACCTTGACAGAAGCTTCTTCTCATCAGGTTTAGGTGTCTCATACTCTGTATCCAAAGGGTTCTTTAATGATGATTTTGGATAGTTCACCCTTGGATTCAGAATAATTTCAGCTTTTGGAGATTTAATGTAGGATGGCTGTCCTCTTTCCAGATAGTTCATGCTCATTTCATTCACAGAGATCTGTTTGACTTCAGAGTGGAGAATAGCTGACTTTACTGGCTCCCTTACTAGCCCAAACTTCCTTTGTATGTCCTCGTCAATTTTCTCCCAGTTGATTGGCTTCAACTGCTCCTTTTCAGCTTCTCTTAAATTAGTTGTTGCTGCATTGATCAGATCTATACTATTTGTTACTGGTGGCTTGGTGAAAGTGATTGTGGGCACAAGTACTTTACTGATTTGAATTTGAAGCTTCTCCCCCTCACTTGGTCCTTTCTCCCCCTTTTTGTTATCATCAAGTTGAGTAGAGGAGGAGGTTTGAGCAGCCACCAGTTTCTGAAGTAAATTTGTCTGTTGGGCTTGATGAAGATGAATGGCTGTTAGAGATGCATCCATAGCTGACATTCTTGTATCCAAAGCATCTATCTTTGTTGCAATATCAGAATTTTTCCTTAGTTGCCTCTTTATGTCAAGCATTGTGGCTTCTAGAAGCTTAGAATCCATTTTGTCTGAAATGGCCTTCTTGTTGTGTATATGTTGTGAACTTGATGATTTCATTAACAAAACACCTTTTTAGATTTTACTTAGTGAAAATTGGAACACTCGTTGGATAAGGATTATAGTCCCGACGGATGACTCAATATAATCCCGAAGGATGATGACTTATTATCCGTTGAGTGAGTAGCTTATGTGACAATAAGTCTGTAGCACATTTCTGCATACACCATTGTTTAGATTCTGTAAGTAGTACTCAAGTCATGTTGACTTTATCTAGATATGCAGAATAGGTTGATTAATTGTATATAGATGATGTCTTGTAATCCTGCATAAATGAAATGAAGTCAAGTGTCAGATTGCTACCCGATGGATAAACAACAATGCCATTCGATGAATGATCAACTAGATAACTCGACGGATGATCATGAACCCGACGGATAAAGAATTCAAACATATGTTGACAGTGACAACACAGTCACATGCGTCGAGTGTATGCAAATGGAATGTGGAAGCCTATTCAACTGGGTTTTAGAGAGCAAAGAAGCATTGCCATTTCCATGCTATTATGAAGTTATTCAAAGATGCTGGAATAGAGTAATGAAGTAGCATAGTATTAGACTTGATAGTTTTTGTTTTATTATCCTGTATTATTACTTTGTAATCTTGGTGATATATAAACCAAGAAGCAGCAAATAGAATAACTAACTAAGCAACCAAGAGATAAACATTTGTAAGCTGTATTCTTAGCATTTCTCTGCATTCTTAGTTGTTCTACATTTGTAAGCAGCTGTGAGCATTTTTCTACACAGAGTTCTCTCGATATATATTATATATCTCTGGTGGATACATTCAAATCCACCAGATAGTTTTTGAAAGACTTGTGTTTTTAATTACTTGTGTTTTGATTCTTTTGAAGTTATTATTCCGCACTCTGCAAATCAATTCACACCGATATATATATATATAAGTTAGAACAATTTTATTTCAAGAAAAAGTTTCGAGAATTCCATTCAACCCCTGTAGTTCTTGTTGAATTGTTAAGGGACTAACAATTGGTATCTGGGCACGCTCTTGATAAACAAAGAGTTTAAAGATCAACAAAACAGCAAGATGAACAAGAAGGATGTTGGAGTCAAGATTTCTTTTCTAGATAAAGATAATTACCATCACTGGAAGGTAAAGATGCATCTTCATTTACATTCTCAAGATGAGGCCTATGTAGATTGCATCGAAAGAGGCCCTCATGTACCTATGAGAGCTGTAACTGGAAATGAACCATCAATGCCCAAGCCAAGGCATGAATTTTCTGATCCTGATATTGAACAAGTCAGGAAAGATAAAAAGGCCATGAATATTCTGTTCAATGGAGTTGATGGTGATATGTTTGACAACATCATCAATTGCAAAACTGCTAAGGATGTTTGGGATACTATACAGATTATCTGTGATGGCACTGGGCAAGTTAGAGAAAACAAGATGCAACTACTGATTCAGCAATATGAGCATTTTCACAGTGAAGAAAGTGAGTCTCTCACTGACATCTTTAGTAGGTTTCAAAAACTACTAAATGCTCTGAAGCTGCATGGAAGGGTCTATCAGACAAAAGACTCCAATCCGAAATTCCTTAGATCTCTTCCAAAGGAATGGAAACCAATGACAGTCTCATTAAGAAACTCTCAAGATTATAAGGAGTTTACTTTGGAAAGACTGTATGGCATCCTGAAGACTTATGAGCTTGAAATAGAGCAAGATGAGAGGATGGAGAGAGGAAAGAAGAAAGGAGGATCCATTGCAATAGTTGCTGAGTTAGAAAAAGAGAAGGAGATGAAGATGGAAGCTGTTGAATCAACTTCAAGGGTCTGTGAAAACAAGGGCAAGGGGCTGGTAGCTGAAAATGAAGATTCTTTGAGCCAAGATGACATGGAGGACATTGATGAACACCTAGCATTTCTTTCCAGAAGATTTGCCAAGCTCAAGTTCAAGAAGAACTTTGGAGCAGCCAAGTCAAATAGAAACATCATGGATAAATCAAAATTCAAATGTTTCAAATATGGCTTGGCAAGGGCACTTTGCCAGTGAGTGTAGAAAGTCAGATTCCAACAAAAAGAAGGTTGAGCCTGTGGATTATAAACAGAAATACTTTGAGTTGCTCAAAGAAAAGGAAAGGGCTTTCATTACACAGGAAAATAACGGGGCAGCATGTAGCGCCCTCCAAACCCGGGTCAGAAGTTTGAGGTCCACAACACATACATAATATATAAACCTGTGTATGAGATACTATTTGCAATGACCCTGCTTTACACAACCACGGATCGCAACAGGTTAAAGTATGAAAATAAGCCACAACCTCAACTTTTATTACATCGTACCAAATCCCGACTAATTTAACTTACAACTGATAATAAAATTATTCTTAACATCTTACTATCTCACTACCACAATAAGCTCTTGCTAGCTCGATCCAACTCAATCTGGAATCCTAGCTCGTATATTGAACTGGGAAACCTCGCTATCAACCGTATCCTTCTTAACTGTAGAATACATAAAAAGATTCGCAAGAGTGAGCTAACTAGCTCAGCAAGTCACAATGACAATAATTGAGGTTAATCAATGATCAAACGAAATGATTCAGAGGAATCAAGTTTATGGCTAAATAATCATTAGAATTGGATATTAATTTTAAGTTTTTAAAACCAAGGTTAGGCTGCTGATCAGTCACGCACTAACCCCGAGAAAAGCACACAGCACTGCTCTAACTACTGGATCCAAGGCACACATTGGCGTAACTTGACCATTGATATGGTCTGACCACGAATCTGGTCCAGACATAAAAAAAACTATCCAATTCTAAAGCAGTTCAATATGATAAACAATATAATTCGATACAACAAGATCATAATCAATGATGATTAAACACTTGAATAAAAACATAAGAAAACTCATGAATATCACAAGGGTATATCAGGGTATGTATAAGAAACGGTTTTCAGTCTGTAAAGGATCAGGTATTAGACAAATAATGATTTTCCAAGGTATAGTTCTCTGATGTTATAAAGAATGGTTGGAGTATAAAAGTTTTTTTATTTTCAAACAATTTTGTTCCAGTGTTTGGTAGTTATACATTTAGGGAATAGTATCATATTTGTGTGGTTTGGTGTCTGAGGATCAACAAAGGATGGTTTACAAAGAATAAGGCTTACGGCTCAAGATCAAGAAAAATCAGGGTTCAAGGGTAAATAGTTTAAAGCACTTGCAATATAAAACAAGAGTTATTTTGAATAATAGCGACATGTTATGAAACAGTTCAAAAATATTTGCAATATATCTTGAAGAAAAGTTCGGAAGTACTTGCCTTACAGGGCTTTACAACTATTACTGATCAACTCTGAGCCGACTCTGCCGCTCAGGCTTTAACGTCCAACCACTAGACCACATTAGATTCGATTTCGACACTCAGGTTTTTCTGTAGAAACTCTACTGAGCTCGTCGACTGACTACTAGGTCATCTTTAGTCCAACGTCCACTTTCGGTTTCCCGACTAGAACCTACATGGGCGAAATACTCTATATTAGACACTCAGTTATGCTTGACATATCCTTGCTATAACCTACCCATACGATAACATATTCTGACTCATAATTATTCATATTATAATATCACAAAAAAAATTAGGGTTCACGTTCTCGAAATTGGTTTAGTGTTTGTTTTCAGAAAATACGTATACTCGTCATTTTACGAAATTAGGGTTACTGAGTTTTGGACAGAACGTTCACCACAACATATAATCAAGTTCATATAAAGTATAAGTATATATATTCACTCGACGTCTCGATAATTATTGGATACGCTCCCGTATTTTTGTAGTTCGATTTCCCGGAAATCGGGCAGCGTCTCCTTTGTTTATCGGACTACCCATCGAAACATCAATCGACGTCAAATCACAAAGTTCACAACAATTGCAACAATTATCCAATTACATTCCAATTCCATAAATCTCAACCACCGATTCAAACCAACTAATTATTATTATTACTAGTACTTCATTTTTAGTTATTTATTTTTAAAATATTAGGACTCGGATATCAATCATCACGGTCCACCATCCACTCGTAAAAGTCATCACGGACGGCAACAAAATTTCGCGGGTACCCGATAAATTCTCGGGTTTCCAACGCAAAATTATATCAATTAGTTATAAAAATAACTTTTGATACAAACAATTTAATATCACGAATGTAATCAATAAATTCCTGCAAGAAAAGGGAATTTAAATTAACAACAATTCTGCAAAAGTCCAATCCAATGCACAACGACCCAACAGGACAAGGCCCAACAGAAACAAAACATAGCCGCACAACACTGCACCACGGTGCCGCACACGTGCCACCGCGCAACACACACACACTACTCACACATGCACACACTCACACGGATATATATATATATACGAGACTGAATCAGGCCAACAATTGGAAAACAAAAAGGGGCGGCTGGACAGTTACCGGAGTACGGCAGAGAAAGAAATCGAAATAAACAGGCACAACAGGGACTGGCGAATAACAGAATGGCACAGGGAGAATTGCCAGGAAACCAAAGACAAAAACCACAGATAAGAACGGAAGAAACACAAATAAATAGAAACGGGAGAGAGGGAAATTCGGGAGGGTGGAGAGATACCGAGAGGAGAGGGAGTAAACTGAGTGTTTTACTTGAGAGAAATGAGATTAAACAGAGTCAAGCCACGTATCCAGCCAATTGCTAATAGATTAACACGTGTCCACGAGAATAAATACGAATCGTTTAAGGCCCGGTTTGTTCTGAAACTCGTAATTACGAACCGAGTCGCACTTAAAATAATTTCTGAAGATTACCAAAATAGTCTTAAAATGTTAGAAATATCCTGAAGTTTAAGAAAACATAAATTTCGAAATTTTAATATAATTTTTGAAACGCAATATATACCCGCTTCTAACAAATAAACGAAACAACGCGCGACTGAAATTAATCCCGAAAATTTCTAAAATAATTTTAAAATTCTCAGAATATTCTAAAATTAAATAAATATGAGTTTCATAATTTTTGAAGAATTCTAGAATTAAATAAAGATTTTACAAGTAAACACAATCAGAAAATCATTTAAAGATAAATATTTAATAAAATATTGATTTCTAAATTTTATAAAATCCCAAAAATAACTATTGTAATTATAGAATCATAAAAATAATTTTAAAGACATTCCAAATATTTATGCAATTAAATTTGCACTAAATCCACTTCTGAAATTGAAAATGATTCAATACGTAATCACGCGGACAACCCGATACACCATAAATCACACATTAATTAAACAACACATAGCGATCAAAAGCAATATACATATTTTATTCATTTAATAATTTCCATAGTCACATATTTAAATAATTCAAAAATACACGAGTCGTTATATCCTTCCCCCCTTAAAAAGATTATGTCCTCAGAATCTGGTCTAACTAAATGAGTGAGGATATTTGTCGAGCATATTTGTCTCTAGTTCCCAAGTAGACTCTTCTATTTGAGGGTTTCAAACGTAGTTACTATGGATATACTCTCATTTCCAAGAACTCGCCTTTAATGATCAAGAATTTGGATCGATCACTATATGCAAAATAAACTTAGACAAGAGCCCATTGGCTCCTAACCATTCGCTTAATTCAAATTAGATACTTATCGTTTTAACATTGACAGGAAAAACACATTATATATACACAATGTTGTGACGGTCACATCAACTCATGAACAACTTTACCTATATTTATCAATACCTCGAATGGTTCATTAATTTTATGACTTAACCTGTCCCTTCTACTCAAACTTATCCAGTCTCTTTCAAGATGAAACTTGTACTAACACTACTGGTCCTACTTCTATACTCATATTCTCTCTCGATACAATTTCGCCTTCTTTCTTTGTCTACTCCGAGCTGCTTTAATCAATATCACTACGCTCTTGGTATGCTGAATTAACTTAGAATTTGACAACTTTCTTTCTCCCACTTTATCTCAATAAAAATGGGGACCTACACTTGCGTTGACATGAAGCTTGGTAAAGTGGCATTCCTTAAAACTCAACCTCTCAACATATCTTACATTTCCTGAATCACTTCCGTACTTTGACTCTCCGTTTAAGGATGATAGGCGGTACTCGTTTTCAACTTGGTTTCCAAATATTTAAACATCTCTTACACTTTTCCATCAGTTAAGGCTGAAAAGTAATCTCATATATTCACGTATTATCACCTTTAAGTATTTGAACTTCAGATTCCACTCTTTCTAATTCGTTTATTAACTCCTCGGTGGTCTTAATTACATCTAATCCTTTTTGTTGGAATAAGGCATCTGTTACCATACGGCTTTGCTTAGGTAGTTGTTAATGGATTAATTCAAAATCTTTTGTTAACCTTAGTCAAAATTTCATTCTTGAAGACTCAACGTATAGTTGCTTTCCTTCTAATATTTGGGAAAATTCTTGGGCATTCCACACAGACTTTCTTATTCTCTGAATAGCTGGAGATGTTATCAATAAATACCATTCGCTTATCCGAGTACTCCTTATTCACCATATTCCTTAAATCTTTATAGTCACCTGATACACTTGTTATTTCACATAATATCACCAGAGCTTGTAATGCTTATAATTCATTTTAATCGTAATCTCTAATATGTTCTCAAGTCATATCTTAAGCTAATTCTCGAGACATAACATACTTCTTGAATTAGGTCTCGTAAGTAATCAATTCTTTATAGGGGTCACTTATTCTTATTCGTTGTTTTGTTAAACTCCCGATAATCAGTACATACTCTCATAATTTCATTCCTATTCTCCCTTAATCTCACTGGTACATTTCACGATTCGCTTTTTATAAAACCACTCCCTAGGTCTGCCTTATCCACTAGGCCTCCAATACTTCGCCTTAATCCTTTGACAGGTCCAACACCTCCTAATCCATCTTGAAATTTCCTTTTTATACCTGGTTATCACTATTTTTCTTTAAAATTCCGTATATCTTGGCATTTCTTCAATAAATTAAATACTTTATGTTAGGTCACACTTTCACTGTAGAGGGGGTGAATACAGTGTTTATTACAATCAAATCAAACTTCAAGAACTTATGTAATAGAAAACAAACTTTATTGAAACAATAAACTCTGTTACAATCTGGAACTGTTATCTCTCAGTGATGAACAAAATATCACGAGAGCTGCTAGGGTTACAGTAAATAATATTCTCGATAATGATAACACTTATAGTGTAAACCCTATGTCTGTGTTTATATATTACACAGTTACAAGATAATCGCTAATTGATATGGAATATAATTCTGCTTCCTAATATATATCAATCAGATATCTTTCCTTCCAAGTATTCCATTCTTTACGGAATTCCTTCTTCATGCATATCTCTTCTTATGTTTATCTTGATCTTCTTAACTTTAATCAGCTACTGTCCTTATCTGATCGTCCTTCAGCACTTAAGTTCTGATATCTATCTCCTGATGCTTATCTCCTGATAACATAAGTACTGATATCCCTTAAGTTCTGACGTCCAGTATAAGTACTGATCAGTTAAGTACTGATTTGTTCTGTTCAAATAAGATCTGAAATCTAAACATAAAACATATTAGCCATGACATTATCAAATATATCTAACAATCTCCCCCAACTTGTAAATTAGCAAAATATACAAGTTTAACAGATATTTGATGATGTCAAAAACATTAATTACAAATGCATGAGAAATAGACAAGATAACTACAACTTACAGTCCTTAAAGCTTTTACCAATTCAACTTCTGATAACAACTTTAGTCTGTATACACATCAGAATTTAAGTAGTTGTAGATCTTTGACTTGGCTTCATCATTTTCTGATCTCTCTGATGTCAGGAGTTGTTCTGAGATAATTCTTCAACAAACATTTCTCAGCATATCTGAGTTCATCAATCATTCTCCGTTTGACATCTTTAAGCTCTGCAGTATCTTCACCAGTTTGAAATATTGCAGCTCTGAGATCATTAATCTTTGCTTTCCTCAACTCCCGATCTAGTCTTATGACATAAGCTTTGTCAGACTCTAGATCGAATTCAAGCCCCTTAATACCAAGATATGTTCTGATCTGTACAGTATTAGGCTTCATATCAACAATATCACCATTGTAATTTCTGTACTTTGGAACATATATGCTGTCAGACTTAACAGAATAAAGTCTTTTCTGTCTCTAAATTTGTTCTTTCAAATAATTTACAGCAGTCCCTGTCAATCTGTCATCCACTTGAAGTAAGAATAATACATGCTCCAATTCTTCAAAATACTTCAATGGAATGGCATTTTGTCTTATATGATAAACCCTACCATCTGTCATGAAATACAACAAGATGTGTTCCTTCAAGTAGGTATGGTAAACCATTTGTACAGATTCCAATTGATTCAATCTTTCAGGAGTTGCTCCAATTCCTGGTTCACACAAGGAAGTTGGATCATTGGTAGTGTTGTGTACTCTTCTTTCATCAGCACTTCCCAATCCAGTTTTATCTCTTGCTTCCTTTCCAGTAACTACTCTAGCTTTAAAATGACTTGCAGTAGTCTTCAAAGGTTGAGTTTGTTTTGCTTTAGTGAATCCTGGTAGGAGTGTTTTTGATCTTCCTTCTGATATCAAGTTAACTTGAGCTGTGTCAGAGGTTGCTTCTTTTGAATATCAGAACTTTTAATTTCTTGACTCTGAACAACTTGAGCTGTGTCAGAGGTTGTTTTAAGAACTTTTCTTGAAGTCAGAGCAAGATTATCATTGTCATCAGTAATTTCTTCATCTTCAGGAGGTACATAAACTTTAACAGGTTCACCAACCTTTTCTTTACCCTTGGATCTTGGATCTATCTTTGGTTGTGATTTAGCAAATGTTGCTTCAGTTTGTGCCTTTTCTTTAATCACAATACCTTTCAGTTTTGGAAGTGACTTTTTACCAGAAGCTTCAGATTTAGATGTGACTTTCTCTGATTTAAGTCTAGCTTCTTCTTCCTTTAAACTTTCCAAGTCCATTCCTGGATTTTCTTGAAGAAATAACTGTCTTGACATTTCTTCATCAAGATCTAGAAGTTCATCAGAGTTTATTCTTTTACCAGTATCAGAACTTAATCTCTTCCCAGTATCAGAACTTATCCTGTGACTTGCAATTTCAGCATTTCTTGATGAGAATCTTTTACTTTGACTATGACCTCCACCCATTCCAGAGTTTCCTTGGTCATCTTTTTCATCATCCTTTCCTTGCAGTGTCTTGTCATCCTTGCATTTGGACTTAATCACTTTCTCCCCCTTTTTGGCATCAGCAGGAAGTAGAAGAGAGATAAGCAATTCCACTGAAGATTGGATTTCTGTCAGTTGTGATTGCTGAGAAGCTTGATTTTGCAGAATTTTATCAATCTGTGCTTGTTGGCGATCTTGAGTCTTCTCAATATAAGCAATCCTGTCCATAGATGGTTGAAAGAACTTTTTCTTATCAAGTTTCCAAACTTGTTCTTGTTTGGTAAAGTTCTCCTGAATCTTGTGTATTTCGGCATGAGTAGTTGAATGAAGACCTTGTAGATTTTTAGTACTCAATGCAGTGACACGAAGCTGAGCTTTGAAATCATCAGAATTTAACATTTCATCAGCTTTAGTAAAGTGCTCAGTAAGATGTAACGCAGATGGAATACATGAGACTGAGTTCCATTCCTTAGTCCACTCCTGTCCTGCAGGAGTTTCACTCCAAGGCACTGGTGGTTCCTCTGTAACATACTTCTTTACTAGTTCAGACTTTAAAAGAGGAATGTGTCCTGCCCTGAAGGACCTGCTGCATCAGTATTTGCAGTTGGAGCAGCATCACCAGTATCTCCAGCATGTGCAGCATCAGAACTTATAGAATCAGCATCATCTGATATAATAGCAGTGTGAGTAGCAATGGAGGCGTCAGCATCCTCTAATTGCTGATCTGATGCTAAGTTCTGATCAACAGCCAAATCCTGATGCTCACCTAAAGTCTGATCATCAGTGTCTAGATGCAGAGAAGGTGACTTAGATAATTCCGGAGTTTTAATAGCATCAGTAACAGTTGTTGGCAAAAGATTTGTTGCTGTTGGAGCTTCTAAGAAAATTACTCCAGGCACAACTAAGTGTTGATCAGCATTATCAGCACTTGTGCCTTGATGACCAAGAGACACAGATGGGAAATTAGCCTTGTCAGATACAGTTTCCTGAGATGGAGTGGATGGAGAAGAAGTAACTGGAGCAAATTCTTTTTCTTGTGAGATCAGAGATTCCTGATCCCCTTTAGCTGCTTCCTCCTCATCATCTGAAACTGGCCTTTTTGCCCTCTGTTTCTTGTATGTCCTTGGTAATTTAGAGTCCTTGGAAGTGTCAGGAATTGTCATTTTTCTAAGCCTCTTGAGAAGCTTAGATCCTCCAAGTTCAGAATCCTTCTGAGAAATCTTTTTCTCAGCTGCAGTTACCACAGGTTCTGAAGAAAGAATCGGTTCCTCAGAATCTGAGTCATCTCTCAAGGTGATCCTCCTCTTCTTCTGAGGTGTGTGAGAAACAGTCTTTGTTCTCTTTGGCTTGGAAGATGTAGGTTTCACATAGGACTTGAGATATGTTCTGAGAGATGGTTGAGAGGTTTGAGGTGGCTGAGTAGAGATGGTAGGTGCTGATGAACCAGGTTCTGATGTTTGAACATCAGGATAAAGTGCAGTGTACTTAACAGGATCATAGGTGATTAAGGCTTGTTTGACAAATAAAGGTAGTAAGAGGGGTCTTAACACAGCCTTTTTATTATCAGAAGATAATAAATCAGTAAAAGCTCTCTTAGCTATTCTGAAAGATGGAATGAGATCACCAAAATTTTGGGGGGAATTACAACAAAAATTATAAATAAGCTGACAAAATCTTGCAAAATATACAGTATTGCGATCTTCTGTCATCCTATCCCCAATAAAACCCAAAACTGCACGTGCATAATCAAAATCAGTGTGATTTAGAAGTGCATACCCGATTTGTTGGCTGAATATGGGAATTGCATCAAAATTTGTACATTTGTTGGCGAAAGCTTTGGTAATGCAATCAAAGAAGAAACTCCATTCCCTCCGTATGAAAGATCTCTTCAACTGTCCAAGCTTGGTCAATGTTCCTTCATATCCCAGACTAACCATCATATCTTGAAGAACTGAGTCATCAACAGTAGAATAAACACAGTCCTCGGGAAGCTGTAATGCCTGTCTAACCGTAGACAGAGTCACAACATACTCATTTTCCCCTGATGAAAATATTAAACTTGGGGACCCGTGAGCACCACCATTGTCATATACTCCACTCCTCCAAAACTCCAGTACTTGAACCCCAGAAATTGATGTAGGCTCAGTTAGAGCAAACCCAATATCAGAACTTGTGAGAAAGTCCTGAATAAAATGAAGTTCAGAGGGTGCCTATGTAGTGTGTAGTATCGCAGAGAAGTTATTAGGAACAAACTTTGCTCCATCAAAGAGAATGTCCTTGGGTGCCATTATGTTTTGAAAAGAAAACGGTAACCTATAATGTGTTTGAGAAAATGCCTCTGAAAAGAAAATCGTCAGGAGATGAGAGAGTTTAAAAGTAAAGAGAGAGATAAAATATAATGGTAAATAAAAGATTTGACAATCTTTGCTCTCTTTTACTTATACACAAAAAGTAACCGTTGAGGACACATGGCAGACATGCATTTAAAAGTAGTGGTAAATACCTTGACACCTGTTTTTCATAGAGAAGGCAAAAAGTAATGGGCACGGTAAATAAGGAATAATTACCACCCACTTGCAGTTTTTCAAGGAAAAACCAACCGTTCCACTTACCTAGATTCCATTAATCAAGGTGAATCAGTTTTAATTTAAAATTGAAACTGTTCCCACTAATTCAAATATTTTACTCTGCAATATTAATATTCCGGAAAAAAAACTGTGTGTGAGAATGAGTAAAATCAATCAGTTAAGTAAGTACTGATAAAACATTATCAGAACTTAAAATCAGACACAATTTATACGATCATCAGAATATTTATCAGGATTTATCAATGCGTATCAAAATTTCTCAGAGACAAGATCAGAAGACTTAAAACAAATTCCATTAATATATCAAAATAATACATTGATGAAATTGAAATTACATCAGAACTTTTACATTCTTGTCCTAAGCTTCTAAATCTAACATCAACAGCCTTAGTCCTTAGCTAAGAAGCCTGACAAAGCTGAGGATGAAGAAGAACAGGAAGAAGACGAGATTAAGTCATCTTCCTCTTCCTATCTTCGACAAACAAGATAGCGAGTCGAATGATTCGCTCTTGCTGACGGATAGCTTCCCGCCGTTCCGCTTCCAATCGATCAAGATGAAGCTGGTAGTCCATCTCGAAGAACAGAAGTTGGTTCAGCACCGCCTGTGGGACAGAGCCCCATATCTCTTCAGGAATGGCAGTTACATGCCACTCCTGCTGCCAGTCGGCGCAGCTAAGCTCCATATGAAAATTTTGGTAATTCAAAAACATGTTGAATCGAACCATGATGCTTTTGAAAAAGAATATGAAGTTAAGATTGTGAGAAAAATTGATGAAAGGGCTAATGTGAAGTGGCTGATTATATAGGCAAGAGAATTCCAGGAGACGCGAAGATATTTAATGCTGACAGATAGAGTTAAGTCTACCTCGTCTCCCTAGACTTGAAAAAGAATAATAGTCATTGGAAAAGGAATGTGCACATGTAACAAGAGTGAGCTGTTCAAGGACGAGTGCCATTATGTTTTAACCATAGACTATTAATCTTCCACTTCAACATTTCGAAATTAATCTGAGACTGTTACTAAATTTTACTCACAGATAAGTCAAGTAAAGGGTTAGACTGAAAAATCAGAACTTAGACCTATACCAGAACTTAACAGTCATCAGAACATAATGTCTTAACTCGAACAAGGAATATCTATCTTAGTAAGTTTTCATACAAGTTCTGAGTTATAGTCTTCAGGACTTAATCATCAGAGCATATAACTAGAACGTGTCCTCAGAATTTGTGCAAAGGGACACAGTGACTGTTTGTCTAAAAGAACATAGACCTCCACAAAAATTTCATCATTCATATGGAGTGATTTGTGTGTGCATTAAGCTAAATAACTAATAAAGAGTAAAGTCTGATTTACTTCAGTACATCTTAGAAATAAGTCATAATTAAAATTTTGCTAAAGAGCTGTCATTATCCTGAAACCTACTGATAAATGAGTTCATGCATGAGTCCACCTCAACTGTTTTTATGCTAATTTTATGCATCTTTGAAATTCTCTTTTACAGTGGCTTCTCAGTGTAAGTGAGTCACGACTGCTTATCAGAATTTATGCTATTATCAGAGTATTTCTCCAGTAATCATAGAGTGTGAACAGTCACCAAGAAAATATTTTGCTTTTCTAATGCATATTTACTTAATACCAGCTATGCACTTGGGTCGTCCCATTCACATTTTTACTCTAGATCTCAAAGGAGTACCTGATATTATTCTTTGATTCTTGTTCTTCTTCTTTTGATAAGTGAGGTTTATCAGCACTTAGTACATTCAGCAGTTTTACTAGAATCAGAACTTAAACAGATGAGTAGCATTATTCTAATTTGGGACTTAGTAATAAGATGAACAAAGTAAACTAAACTAAGCTCAAGTATCAGAATTTGCTTGTGTCATAAGATTTCCACAGAAATAATTACTTCTTTCATGGGATCATTTGTTTATTGAAGACTAGTAGGTCAGTATCTAGCACAGTTATCCTCATAGGATGGAATGATTACTTAAACAGATATATCACTTATTAGAGTTAAGAGATATGTACCAGACAACAATCAGTACTTAAAAACATTTATCAATTAATGCACAGAATATACAAAGAGATTAATTCTGTAAATACTGATCATAAAGTCTGATAACATAGAACAAGTTTAAGCAGATTTAGAGAAAGAACCTGAAATCATTCCAAGTTCATTTACCAATTTTGTAAAGGTAGCTTCACACAGTGGTTTTGTGAAGATATCTGCTACTTGTTGATCTGTGGGAACAAAATGCAATTCCACTGTACCTTCATCCACATGTTCCCTGATGAAATGGTACTTGATGCTGATGTGCTTTGTCATAGAGTGTTGAACTGGATTACCTGTCATAGCAATAGCACTTTGATTATCACAGTAAATAGGGATTTTGAAATATGTTAACCCATAATCCAGTAACTGATTCTTCATCCAAAGAATCTGTGCACAGCAGCTTCCTGCAGCAATATACTCTGCTTCTGCAGTTGATGTGGAAATTGACTTTTGTTTCTTACTATACCAAGAAACCAACCTGCCTCCAAGAAATTGGCAGCTACCACTTGTGATTTTCCTGTCAATTTTGCAACCTGCAAAATCTGCATCTGAGTAACCTATTAATTTAAAATCTGATTCTCTAGGATACCATAATCCTAGATCAGCTGTTCCTTTAAGATACTTAAAGATTCTTTTTACAGCTGTTAAGTGAGGTTCTCTTGGATCTGCTTGAAATCTTGCACAAAGACAGGTAGCAAACATGATATCTAGTCTACTAGCAGTTAGATAGAGAAGTGAGCCAATCATACCTCTGTAATCAGTAATATCTACTGAATTACCAGTATCCTTATCCAATTTTGTTGTAGTGGCCATGGGAGTGGATGCACTTGAACAGTCTTGCATTCCAAATTTCTTCAGCAAGTTTCTGGTGTACTTAGATTGACAAATAAAAGTTCCTTCTTCACTCTGCTTGACTTGAAGGCCCAGAAAATAACTAAGTTCTCCCATCATACTCATCTGATATCTTGACTGCATTAGTTTGGCAAACTTTTTGCAAAGTTTGTCATTTGGAGACCCAAAAATAATATCATCAACATAAATCTGGATCAAAAGTAAGTTCGTGCCATGGTTGAGATAGAACAGTGTTTTGTCAATAGTTCCTCTGTTGAATCCACTTTCCAGAAGAAACTGAGCTAAAGTCTCATACCATGCTGTAGGAGCTTGCTTAAGTCCATAAAGTGCTTTATCAAGCCTGTAGACATAATCTGGATGTTTGGAATCTACAAAGCCTGGAGGTTGTTCAACATATACTTCCTCTTCCAATTCTCCATTGAGAAAAGCACTTTTCACATCCATTTGAAAGACAGTAAACTTTTTGTGAGCAGCATAAGCCATGAATATCCTTATGGCTTCTAACCTAGCAACTGGCGCAAATGTTTCATCATAGTCAATTCCCTCCTGTTGAGAATATCCTTTTGCAACCAGCCTTGCCTTGTTCCTTACAATTATGCCATCACTGTCAGTTTTGTTTCTGAATACCCACTTTGTACCAACAACCGATCTATTCTTAGGTCTTGGCATTAAGGTCCAGACTTTGTTTCTTTCAAATTCATTCAACTCTTCCTGCATTGCTTGCACCCAATCAGCATCTTGAAGAGCTTCTTCCACTTTCTTTGGCTCAGACTGAGAGAGAAAAGAATTGTAAAGACATTCATTCGAAGTACCTGTTCTAGTTCTGACACCTGCCTCAGGATTTCCAATTATCAAATCAGGTGTATGTGATTTTGTCCACTTCCTTGCAGATGGAAGATTTTCTCTAGAACTGGATGCTCCCCCATGATTCATGCTGTCTTCGGTTTCATTTTCTGATGCTCCCCCTGAAACTATGCTCTCTGAGTTGGATCCTTCAGCATTTAGATTTTCAGTACTGTCAGTACTTGGCTTATCAGAACTTGACGAATCAGAATTTGAAGAGCCAGATGTATGTTCTGATGCTTCTTGAGATGTGATAATATCTTGAGTATGCTCCCCCTGCATTGGTGCATCTTCCTTTGACGTAGTCACCATAGTTTCAATAACATCAGAGTTTAATCCATCAGAATTTACAGTATCAGGACTTAGACTGTCAGGACTTGAGGTATCAGAATATGAATCTTCATTTTCAAATCTCAGCTGATCATGATCAATGCAATCTTCAAGTCCAGTGATCTTCTTGTCATCAAAAGAGACATTGATAGATTCCATGACCACTTTTGTTCTCAAATTATAGACTCTGAAGGCTTTTGTAGAAAGTGGATATCCAACAAAGATTCCCTCATCAGCTTTTAGATCAAACTTGGATAGCTGTTCAGGATGAGTCTTGAGAACAAAACACTTACATCCAAATACATGAAAGTATTTGAGATTTGGCTTCTTGTTCTTCACCATCTCATATGGTGTTTTTCCATGCTTGTTAATGAGTGTTGCATTTTGAGTAAAACAAGCAGTCTGCACAGCTTCAGCCCAGAAATAGGTTGGAAGCTTTGCTTCTTCAAGCATTGTTCGTGCAGCTTCAATGAGAGTTCTATTCTTCCTTTCAACAACTCCATTTTGCTGTGGAGTTCCAGGAGCAGAAAATTCCTTCTTTATTCCATGATTTTTGCAGAACTCTTCCATTATCAGATTCTTGAATTCAGTGCCATTATCACTCCTCAAAATTTTCACAGAATCTTTGATCAATTTATCCAGATATTTGACATGATCAATCAGGATAGATGCAGTTTCACTTTTTGTGTGCAAGAAATACACCCATGTGTATCTGGTGAACTCATCTACTATGACCAACGCATATTTCTTCTTTGCAATAGACATGACATTCACTGGACCAAATAGATCAACATGAAGTAGATAATAAGGCTCAAGAATTGATGATTCAGTCTTGCTCTTGAACGAAGATTTTCTTTGTTTAGCCTTCTAACATGAGTCACAAAGACCATCAGGAACAAACACTGATTTTGGCAGTCCTCTCACAAGATCTTTCTTGATCAGTTCATTTATCTTGTTGAAGTTTAAATGAGAGAGTTTCTTGTGCCAATTCCAGCTTTCTTCAGTTGAGGCTCTACTCACTAAACAGATTGCAGAACCATCAGAACTTGTTGAAAGCTTAGCTTCATAAATGTTACCACGCCTGAATCCCTTCAGAACAATTTTTTCTTTAGATTTACTAACTATTTCACAATGTTCTGCAAAGAAATCAACATGATAACCTCTGTCACAGATTTGACTTATACTCAGTAAGTTGTGTTTAAGTCCTGAGACCAGAGCTACATCTTTAATGATGACATTCCCAAGATTGATATTGCCATATCCCAAAGTTTTTCCAATGTTGCCATCTCCATAAGAAACACTTGGGCCAACTTTCTCCACAAAGTCTGATAGCAGGGCCTTATTTCCAGTCATATGTCCTGAACATCCACTGTCCAGAACTAAAATATTTTTCCTGTTGCCCTGCAATCAAAAAGACCACTAATTATTAGTTTTAAGGACCCAGACTTGCTTGGATCCTTTGGCCTCTTTAGGTTTGTTAACATTTGCAGCGGATTTAGCATCAGATTTTATGTTAACAGTTTTCTTATCAGAACTTATACTACCAGACTTTGAATCAGAACTTACACTAGAAGGAACAACAGAAACTTTCTTTAAAGAAGGTTTTATTTGATAATAATCATAGTACAAACTATGATATTCCTTACAAGTATAAATGGAATGCCATAAACTACCACAATGAAAACAAGGATTTTGTGGTTTGTATCTAACAGACTGACTCTTAACTCCTGATTTTGAAGATAAGGAGTTAATATTCTTATTCTTCCTGCAAAAAGAAGCCAGATGGTTAGAACTTCCACAGTTATGACACGCTTTCCTAGGAGCATCAGGAACAGATTTATAGTTATTGCTTTTATTCACACCTTCCTTTCCATTCCTGTTTTTCCTAGGTGATTTTACCTTGTTTGCATTCTTAACATCTTTCAGCTTATGCTTAAGCTGCTTCTTTGTCATTAAGCCTATGTTAACTTCAGCTGTCTTTTCCTGTTTTAGTTTGTCAGAAGCTAATTCCTTTTTAACTTCTGATTTCTCATTTTCAGATTTTTCAGTTATAAACTTAACAGGTTTTAACTTCGGCTTTTGCTTATCAACAGGCTTAATTTCTACAGTTCCTTTTTCATTTTTATTTTCTCCATAACCTAAGCCCTCTTTCCAGTTTCCACTGCTTAGCAAATTTTGAGTTGTTTTGCCAGAGTTAGTCCAAGTTCTGATAATCTCTTTCTCATTTTCTAACTCAGTTTTTAGAGATTCATTCATTTTTAGCACTTCATCCCTAACATAAAAAGCATCATCTCTATCCTTCTGAGTTTGATGGAACATGACTAACTCTTTTTCTAAGAAATCATTTCTTTTCCTAAAAGCAAGATTTTCAGAAGTTAATCTTTCACATGTTAAAGTTTGATCTCTATAACTAACAAACATGGTTTTAAGATATCTTCTCAACTCATTAATATCATCAGTATGAAAAGCATAAGTAGTCTGAGGTACCTTTGTTTCAGCAGCTTCAGAACTGCTCTCAGAACTTGATTTATCAGCATTTGCCATCAATGCTTAGTTCTCCTCACTTTCAGAGTCTGAGGTTTTTGTCCAGCTTTTCTGCTTTGTGACAAGAGCTTTGCCTTTGTTACTCTTGGTTTTCTTGTAATCAGGAGATATGTGGCCTTTCTCACCATAATTATAACATTTAACATTAGCGTAATCTCCTCTGTCAGACTTTCCTCCTCTTCCTTCAGATCTTCTGAAATTCTTCTTATCAGAACTTATGCCTTTCCTGGAAAACTTCTTTCCCTTCCTGAACTTCCTGTATGCAATCTTTGTGATTCCTTTCACCATAAGAGCACACAGCTTCATCATCTCCTCATCAGCATCAGTTTCAGGCAAGCTTTCAGAATCTGAGTCATCATCACTCTCAGAACTTGATGACTCAGTATCAGACTTTATGGGGGATTCCTCTTCAGCCTTGAGAGCAACTGTCCTTGACTTTCCTCCTTTCCTCTTGCTTCTTTGTTCCATCTCAAGTTCATGAGTCTTGAGCATTCCATAGATTTCATCAAGAGTTGTTTCATCAAGATTGTAGTTGTCTCTTATTGTTGTTGCCTTCAAATCCCAACATTCAGGAAGAGCTAACAGGAATTTAAGGTTTGTATCTTCAAGATCATACTCCTTATTTACTAATGACAAGTCATTCAAGAGTTTGACAAATCTATCATATACATCAGTCAATGACTCATTAGTCCTAGAGTCAAAGTGTTCATACTCTTGAGTGAGTATTGTCTTCCTGTTCTTCTTAACTGTTTCAGTTCCTTGACACCTTGTCTCCAGTGCATCCCATATCTCCTTAGCAGTCTTGCAGTTGATTACCCTGTTTGACATTACATTATCAATGGCACTATGCAATAAGTGTCGTACCTTGGCATCCTTAGCAATAGATGCTATATCTTCAGCAGTGTAATCACTCTTTTCCTTTGGTACGGTCTTTGCTGCTTCACCTGCAACTACAACAGCGAGCTTGGTAGGTTTGTGAGGCCCTTCCTTGATTCTATCAAGGTATTCTGGATCTGTTGCTTCCAGAAACATGGTCATCCTTACCTTCCATATGGGATATTCAGATGGTCTCAATATGGGAACTCTGATAGTCTCATATCGACTCTGAGTTGATGTCTTTGATGATTCCTCAGTTTTGGTAGGCTTAGTTGGAGTTTCTGTGTCAGACATGATTGTGTTTGGATCTTTAACTGTATGTGTGTTAACAGAAGGCTCTGATACCACTTGTTAGGTCACACTTTCACTGTAGAGGGGGTGAATACAGTGTTTATTACAATCAAATCAAACTTCAAGAACTTATGTAACAGAAAACAAACTTTATTGAAACAATAAACTCTGTTACAATCTGGAACTGTTATCTCTCAGTGATGAACAAAATATCACGAGAGCTGCTAGGGTTACAGTAAATAATATTCTCGATAATGATAACACTTATAGTGTAAACCCTATGTCTGTGTTTATATATTACACAGTTACAAGATAATCGCTAATTGATATGGAATATAATTCTGCTTCCTAATATATATCAATCAGATATCTTTCCTTCCAAGTATTCCATTCTTTACGGAATTCCTTCTTCATGCATATCTCTTCTTATGTTTATCTTGATCTTCTTAACTTTAATCAGCTACTGTCCTTATCTGATCGTCCTTCAGCACTTAAGTTCTGATATCTATCTCCTGATGCTTATCTCCTGATAACATAAGTACTGATATCCCTTAAGTTCTGACGTCCAGTATAAGTACTGATCAGTTAAGTACTGATTTGTTCTGTTCAAATAAGATCTGAAATCTAAACATAAAACATATTAGCCATGACATTATCAAATATATCTAACACTTTATACTGTGAATTCCCTGTGGGATCTCATTTCTTAATCCTTTTACTTGTAGCATCCAAGTGCTGGAAGAAAACCTGGGAATATCGTGATCGTTCTTCTGGGTGCATAATCTTCCTCTTATTAACTGTTAACATCGTGATCCATTATCTTCCCTTGACATCTCCTTATCTTTTCTTAACAATTCTGACTGAAAGGTTTTACTACCCATCCCCATTTCCTTGGGATTATATATCTGACTTCCAACTCCAACTTCTAAAATTCCATAGATAATTCTTCTGGTATAGTTTCTATGTTCGTTCTCTCATTTTTGTTTATCGCCTGCCTCTACATTTGTTTTTCCTCGTGAGTACATACTTCAAACTTTTATGGTCCGTATAGATCTTACACTTTTCTCCATACATATCATGTTTCCCAATCTTTCAAAACAAATATTATTATTATTAGTCCCAATTATGAGTAGGATACTTCTGCTCATAAGGTTTCGGTTGTCTGGGTGCATATACAATAACTTTATTGTGCTGCATTAACACACATCCTACTCCCTTATGAGAAGCACCATTATAAATTACCAAATCTCCTTGATACTTTCAAAGTGATAAAGCAGGTGATGTAACTATTCTTTCATTTAACCCCGCAAAACTTTCTTCACCCTTCTCCATTTCATATAAACTTCTTGCTTTTCTTGGTTTGCTTCGTCAAAGGTATTGCAACTTTCAAGAAATCCTGCACAAATTTTCAATAATAACCGGTCCAGGGTAAAACTTCTTACTTTTGTTGGTGCTTTTGGCCTTTCTTTATTCATAGTAACTTTAATTTCTACTGGATCTCCTTTGGTCTCCTTCTCACTAATTATTTATGCTTTTTACCATCAAAACTTTCACCTTGTAAATGTTACATACAACTTCTTTCTTCTCCGACTCCCTAATTGTCATTAAATGCTTCGCATAGTCCTCCGTTGGCTTTAAGTAATACAATTACAACTCATCCAGATATTCCTTAAAGATTCTGTCCATCAAGTTTAAATATTATTGGTATATTGGTTAATTCAAATGACATCACTAGAACTTTATAGCAGCAGTACTTAGTTCTGAAAATTATCCTTGATATATCCATAGGTCCAATCTCCAATTGGGAACACTCAAATCTTAAATCAATTTTAGAAAATACTTTTGCTTCTTTCATCTGATCAAACAAATCATTAGTTCGAGGTAACAGATATTTACTCTTGATAGTAAACTTATTGAACTTTCGCTAATCGACGTATAAGCTCATACTTCCATCTCTCTTATTAACAATCAGGACCGGTGCACCTTAGGGGGTACACTAGGTCTAATCGTTTCTTCTTCTAGCATCTCTTGCCTCTGCTTTGCTAACTTCCTCATTTTAACTGGTGCCATTTTATGTAAGGCCTTGGTTACTGGCTTCGTCTCAGGTGCTAAATCAATCGCGAGCTTCATTTCTCTATCTGGAGGAAATATTGATAACTCATCTGGAAACATATCTTGAAACTCCTTAATTGCTATAAAAACTTCAAATTTTGTTTGCTTCTGACTTTTATTTATCTCATAATCACTATAATGCTCACATCTTGATCACCGTAATCATCGTTAACAAATTCTTTACCCTCCTTCTCCCTTTATACCTCATCATATTCTCATTTGACGTCTTCAGGACTATCTCTTCATCACGATGGTTTGTCTGGGTATCATGCTTAAATAGTTAATCCATTCCTTAGAATAATGTCAAATCCTCTTATCTCAAATGATATTATTCTTCACAACTTATTGCCAAAAATCTCAATTCCACCGTTGGTACTTACTTATTTAACAATTACACATTCTTAACTTGTTAGTCCTTTAATCATAATCTTCTCAATTCAACAGGGTAATTCATCTCATCAACAAAACCTTGAGAGATAAACAATTAAGTTTCTCTCACATATTTTAATACTTTAACGCATAAGGTATTCACCATAATCATCCATGTAATCACGTCCGCATTCTGAATAACATATTTCACAGGAAAATCGCATATTCACGTTCTTGAAGACGTATTCCTTATTGGAGTAGATTCCCTTGATCCTTAGTGCATCCCTGACTGGGTTAGTGATTTGCAATTCTCGCCATATGCCCTTGTTTGCTTTCCATGCATGAGAGGTAGATGGAACTTTGCCCGCTTGGTCCATAATACGTTGATTTCTGTTTGAAAAACTTTTGCAAAGAACGACAGTACAGCGAAACAACTAGAAGGATTCACAATTCAACAAAAATTAGAGTTGAAAAGAAAGAATGAACAAGGATTTGAATATGAATGAGACAACCACATTGGTACTTAAGATGGCCAGTCTTTCGTACCATATGGCATACAGCACATGACTAGGTGGCGTCCCACCCGACTCTTCATCATTCTGACAAAGCGTCTCACCATAACACTGTTTGTCCCAATCAGAAAGCACAACTTGAGGGGAACAATTAAATTTGAAAGGAATGCAATATCCTCCATTTTGATATCATCATAAAGAGTTTATTAAGAAAAGAAGTTCATACATTTTTAGGAATTAAAAAGGAATATATGCTCTAAGATTGAAGACAAGAACGATACTATTGGTCACCATCCACATTTCACTTGTATTCATCTTTCGAGCTTGTTCGATCATATCCCAATTGTGTCATATAACAACTTTAGAAAGTACGTTGAAATGCCTTCGCAAATTAAGCATTATAGTAGATTCTTACTTGTTAAGTCTTGCGTATTTAACATCGCACCTACACGTATAATACTTTAACAATTCGATCATAATGATATTCTTACCAGATAACCTCGAGTGTCCTCCTCTTTAATTTAGAATAACCATGAATCATTCAACATAGCGATCCTTTTGTTAATAATCTTCTTCTTTTGGAAAGGTCTGGAAATCTTCCAATCTCCTTCAGTCATACTCAGGCTTCTGTTAAATCAATAAATTCTTTGAACTCTGACAGTCCTAGTAATTGGATGAATAGTTACTCTGTACACTGATTCTGTTGTTAATCTTATCAAATAATATTTGCACATTATTGTTAGGAATAATCAGTTTTCTCATAATCGCGGGTTACTTTGTTTTCTGAATTAGCAATACTAAGTCTGAAACAAGCATCCTTCCAAGTAATCCGGGTCTTTTAACAAACAAGAAACTCAAGTAGTAACTTGACAACCAATGTTTAAAACTTATTTTATTTCAAAAGGCTTTTATAAATTTTATAAGGGAAAATCTTTTTCGAAAACTTATTTAAAAATTTTAAAAATCACAAATCTGGTTGTCCTTACTATATGAGTTAGTTGTTGTCCTTCTTACCTATAACAAGGTACCATATTAAAGAAACAATCACATAAAAGTCCGTTCACTCCAATCTACCTTTTCTCCTTTATCGTGTCCATTTGCCTTCCTTAATCGACGAAAACTTCAATTGTCGTTGCATGTTATCTTATTCGTAGCTTCACATCAAAGCTTCCATACTGGTAATACTCCCAACATTATCGTTGCAGTAGTTAAGTAGAACAGGCTATCCAATAGTCAACAAGTCTATTTTATAGAACAAAGTTTGCTCATATCACATCACATCACTACTTTACATATCGCATTTATCATAGCACCATCATTTAATTCTACAAAAATTCCAGATTTATACTTTTCTCTCTAACTCTTTCAAAATTCATCTAATTCATCCCACAACTAATCACGGGTGGCTTAGTCACTAATGGCTTCTTTTAACCTAACAGCTATCCTCTGAAACACTTAAATCTTCTCTCTAAACTTCTTCTCACCTTTATTTATATCTCAGGTACTCACCATTTACTGTAGCTCTCGAATCCATCCTCGTAGGTACTGTTGCTTCATAGGACGAGTTTTAAACTGGGGGTATAGAATAGGGTGTAAAGTAAACTGAAAAGATACACTCCCAGCTGAATGTCCTGTAAAACAAGAATAAACAGAGGGAGGTTCTTAGATAGGTAGTTTCATATCAAGAGGTGATAAAATAGTGTAGATAAGGTTGAAAGGGTGCAGCTGTTATAACAGAAGGTAATACCATTAATAATAATGGAAGAACAAGGTACTGATAGGGATAAATAAATTATGGTAGTATAATTAAATACTGCAGGGTATGGGCTGCTAGGCCCAATAAAAAGATATATGATACTCAGACCGGAAAGGTTAAGCCTGATGGACCAGATCAGGCCTGATGGAATAAAAAAGGCCCAAAAGCCCTGATTATTAATTAATTTCGTAATTAATTAATAAGGGAAAAATCAGCTATTGAGAAGAGTCCCGATAAGGATATAAATCCTTATAGATTAGCCTCAAGGGGACCTAAAAGGATAAGGAATCAGTTTCCTACTATCTAGGACTCCAAAGTCCATTCTAATTATAAGACTTGCCCACCAAGTCTCCTATACCAAGTCCAATTCAAGGACTCCCAACATCTATATAAGGGGCCTCACCCCACAAATCAGAACTACATTTTTTGACTTGATCCTTGGCAATCAGCAAGGTACGTAGGCATCTTGTTAAGGCAGATTGAGTCACGAAACACAAGAGCAGTCAAATCGAGCCTTGAAGTTCACGTTCCTTAGTACTAAATACAACAATTATATATACTAGTTTTAATCCATAACATTTGGTACCGTCTGTGGGAAAGCACAACGACAACCATGGCGAGAACACGGAGAACAATTAGAGCTCTGGAGGAAGGAACACCATCAGGGACAACCCAGGTGATCTCGTCAACTGTGGAGATTCCTCCTCACTCAACTTACGCATCTACTCATGGGGAAGCCCAGATAGGGGCAACTCAACCTCAGCCACAAGGGACGACTCCCCTGAATATTCAAGGTACGAATCCTCAAGTTCAACAAGTACATGTACATGTGACTTCTCGACCCGTCGGGTATGAATATTCAACTGTTGTTACTACTAACCCCCCTTATGGGATGCCCCTTTACCCCGAGGTTGGAGGAAGTGGACATGCTGGGCGAAGCGAAGCAAGAGGGCAATCACCCCCTATATAAGAGGTTTGAATCCTATCCCCGAGGATCGGGAATTTTCTGGTCCTTACACTGATGAGAGAGACTCCGAATCTTCAGATGATGAAGTGGCCCCAAGAAGAAGGCGTCCTGGCAAAGAGCCGATGGCTGATAGAAGGCAACGCCCTCAAAGCACCCAAGGGGCAAATCCCCAAGAAGTGCATGAGAGGATCAGGGCTCATGAGGCTGAGATCCAAAGGCTGAGGCGTGACTTGGAAGCTCACCAGGCCACCAGACCCCAGATACCTCCTAGGGGGAGAAATCCTCCTCCTATCATAGACCTGGATGGTCTGGTACGAAGAAGGGTTGTTGTCCCAAGAACTGATCCAAGCAATCTCCTTCCCCTTGGAGATCCTGATGATCCAACTCCACCCTTCACAGAAGAGATAATGAATGCCCATATCTCAAGGAAATCAAGATGCCCACTATCAAAGCCTATGATGGCACGGGAGACCCCGCTAATCATGTTAGGACATTCTCTAATGCACTGCTGCTGCAACCCGTGAATGATGCTATAAAGTGTCGGGCATTCCCTCAAACCCTGTCGGGTATGGCTCAAAGATGGTACAGCCGCTTGCCCCCAAACTCTATTGGATCGTTTAGAGAGTTAAGCCAGGCTTTTATTAAGCAGTTCATTAGTGGGAGAGTCCATGAGAAAAGTTCAGCATCTCTTATGAGTATTGTGCAGGGAGCTAAGGAGTCTTTGAGAGATTACCTGAATCGTTTTACAAAGGAGGCTTTAAAAGTCCCAGACCTTGATGATAAGGTAGCTATGATAGCACTGCAACAAGGAACTAGGGATGAGTTTTTCAAGATGTCCTTGGCCAAACGTCCCCTTGAAAGCATGTTGCAGCTCCAAGAGAGGGCAGGGAAGTATATCAAGGTTGAAGAAAGCATGAGGAAGACCGTAGTAAGTAATGAGCCCACTGGAGGCAAGAAGCGAAAAACTGATTTGGAGTATATCGCTAAGGACAAGTATCCTAGAACCGAACAAAATCCTGATTCAACCCCCAAGAAGGGAGGACCTGGGCAAAAGTTCACCGAATACGCTAAACTGAATGCTCCTAGAAGCCAGATCTTGATGGAGATTGAGAAAGATCGAGATGTTCGTTGGCCTAAGCCCTTGAAAGCTGATCCAGCCAAGCTAGATAAGAGCAAATATTGCAGATTCCACAAAGATGTTGGCCATGATACCGATGAGTGCAGGCAATTGAAGGACGAAATTGAGTTTTTGATTCGAAAAGGGAGATTGAACAAGTATACCGGAGAAGGAGGGGACAGGAATAATAGTGGAAGGAAGAACTTTGAAGATCGTAGGAGGGACCAAGATGATCAGGGGTGAACCCCCAGCCTAGAGGACCAGTTATAAACACCATTTATGGAGGGCCGAAACCTCGAGGGCCTGTGATAAACACGATCTTTGGAGGTCCAACTGCTGCTGGATTATCCAAAAATTCCAGAAAGGCATATACTAGAGAGGTTATGCATATTGTTGGAGAAGCCCCGAAAAGGGCCAGGATAGAAGTAACATTGACTTTTGATGATTCTGACCTAGAGGGTGTCAAGTTTCCTCATGACGACCCATTGGTCATAACACCGATAATAGGAAACAGCCCGGTCAAGAGGGTCCTTGTGGATAATGGTGCTTCTGTGGATATCTTGCTCCACGACGCCTTTTAAGGATGGGGTATAACGACTCCCAGTTGACACCAACCGACATGCCGATATATGGATTTGCTGGAGTAGAATGTCCTGTAGAAGGGATAATCAAATTGCCAACAACCATAGGTACGGAACCAAGGCAAGCAACGCAGATGTTGGATTTCGTGGTGGTAAAGGCTAGTTCAACTTATAATGCTATCATGGGGAGAATAGGGATACATTCCTTCAAGGCGGTCCCCTCTTCCTACCATTCAGTTATGAAGTTTCCCACCCAAAACGGGATTGGAGAAGAGAGAGGAGATCAAAAAATGGCTAGAAGCTGTTATGTGGCCTCTTTGAGGGCAGATGGAGTCGGGGGGCAGGTTCTTCCTATTGAAGATATGGATGTCAGAGAAAATGACGAGAAGAGAGGAAAGCCAGCAGAAGATTTGGTTTCAATTCCTTTAGACCCCAAGAATCCTGAGAGGATGACTTTCATTGGAGCCACATTAGAGGAGCCCCTTAGAGGGAAGTTAATGAAATTTTTGCAAGAAAACAGTGATGTGTTTGCATGGTCAGCAGCTGATATGCCAGGCATAAACCCGGAACTGATTACTCACAAGTTAAACGTGGATCCAAGCCGGAAAACCGTGAAACAAAAGAAAAGAAATTTTGCCCCGGAAAGACAAGAAGCTATAAGACAGGAGGTAGAAAAGCTCTTAGAGGCTGGTTTTATTGAGGAGATTCAATTTCCGGAATGGTTAGCAAACCCGGTAATGGTGAAGAAGGGTAATGGAAAGTGGAGGATGTATATAGACTTTACTGACCTGAATGATGCATGCCCTAAAGACTGTTTTCCGTTGCCGAGGATTGATACTTTGATTGATGCCACTGCTGGACATGAGATGCTGAGTTTCATGGATGGATTTAGCGGATACAACCAGATCAAAATGCATAAGGATGACATTCCAAAGGTATCATTCGTCACTGACTTTGGTGTTTATTGTTATCTTGTTATGGCGTTTGGTCTCAAGAATGCAGGAGCCACCTATCAAAGGTTGGTAAACAAAATTTTTAAGGATCTTATCGGTAAGACTATAGAAGTCTATGTCGATGACATGTTAGTCAAGAGTCTAGTAAAGACTGATCACATAACCCATTTGAGGGAAGCTTTTGAGGTCCTGAGGTACCACAAGATGATGTTGAATCCTACGAAGTGTGCTTTCGGAGTAGGATCTGGAAAATTCTTGGGATTGATGGTCTCAAAAAGGGGAATTGAGGCTAACCCCGATAAAATAAAGGCGATCCTGGACATGGAACCACCAAGAACTATCAAGGATGTTCAGAAGCTCACAGGAAGGGTTGCTGCGCTAGGACGATTCATCTCCAAGTCAGGAGATAAGTGCTTGTCATTTTTCAAGTCACTAAAGAACATCAAAGACTTTGTATGGAGTGAGGAAAACCAGAAGGCATTTGAAGAGTTAAAGAAGTACATGGCCCAAGCCCCGTTGTTGGCCAAGCCAGTTCTGAATGAAGTTTTATTCTTGTACTTGGCTGTTTAGAAAGCGCCTTGAGCGCGGTGTTGGTTAAGGAGGAACTGAAAGTCCAGAAACCCGTATACTATGTCAGCAAAATTTTGCATGGTGCTGAATTGAATTATTCAACTATTGAGAAGTTTGCTCTAGCCTTGGTAATGGCTTCGAGAAAACTGCGTCCATACTTTCAGGCTCATCAGATTGAGGTGCTGACAAATCAGCCACTGAGAAATATCATTCACAGTCCCAAGGCAAGTGGGAGATTGATTAAGTGGGCAATAGAGCTGGGAGAGTTCGATCTCAAGTATAAGCCACGTACGGTAATAAAAGCCCAGGCACTAGCTGACTTCGTGGTGGAATGTACTATACCCAACCAAGAAGTCGGGGGGCAGGAAGATGACATACCTCAAGACAAGGGAGTCGATAATGGGGGCAAAGAGAAGGATGAGAAAGAATATTGGGTTCTCTATTTTGATGGAGCATCAAAAACAAACTCCAGTGGAGCAGGGTTGGTTTTGCAAAGCCCTGATGGGTTCTTGATTGAGTATGCTATGAAGCTAGACTTCCCAACCACAAATAATGAGGCAGAATATGAAGCCCTGATAGCTTGCCTTGGTCTAGCTGGGACACTTAGAGTCAAAAACTTAAAGGTCCGTGGAGACTCGAAGCTGATCATATCCCAGGTAAAGGGAGAATTTGAGGCAAGGGATGATACGATGGCTAAGTATGTACGCCTAGTAAGGGCTGTGATGACCCAATTTAATGAATGCCATGTTGAACATATTCCAAGGGAAGAAAATGTTAAGGCAGATGCGTTATCAAAGTTTGCTTCGTCTGAGATTGAAGAAAGTTCAGGAAGTGTGTACTTCCGTGTTTTGAAGACACGAAGCATAGATGTTAAGCTAGTGGCTCCCATAGGCTTGGGGACGTCATGGATTGATCCCATCAAGGCTCACATTCAGACCGGTTGGTTGCCAAGCGATGCAACTGAAGCACGGAAGTTAACTATTCGAGCACTAAGGTACTCTTTGATAGATGGGATTCTGTATAAAAGATCTTTCGTGGTTCCTTACTTGAGGTGTCTCAGGCCCGATAAGGCACGCTTGGCTCTTGAAGAAGTGCATGAAGGTATTTGCGGACAACACTTGGGGGGCAGGGCCTTGGCTCATAAGATAACCCGTTTAGGCTTCTATCAGCCAGAAATGATGGCTGATGCCAAAGAATATGTGAAGAAGTGTGATCGTTGTCAGAAGCATGCACCAATTGTTAGATAACCCCCCGAGATGCTGACCTCTATCAACTCGCCTATTCCCTTTGCTATGTGGGGGATGGATATTCTAGGACCTTTCCCTATGGCCACGGCACAAAGGAAGTTTCTAATTGTAGCTATTGATTATTTCACCAAGTGGATTGAAGCCAAATCCTTGGCCAAAATCACAACTAAGCAGGTTGCACAATTCCTGTGGGAAAACATTATGTGCCGATATGGAATTCCCCGTATCCTCGTCACTGATAATGGAACACAATTCAATAACGAGGAATTCAAGAAGTATTGTGAAGAAAATGAAGTTGAGTTACGGTTCACCTCTGTGGCTCACCCACAAGCTAATGGGCAAGCAGAAGTAGCAAATCGAATAATCCTGGATGGATTAAAGAAAAGGATCGAGAAGTCAAGAAATAATTGGGTGGATGAGATACTTCCCATATTATGGGCCTATAGGACTACCTGTAGAGTCACGACAGGAGCAACTCCCTTCATGTTGGCATATGGGGCAGAAGCAGTAGTTCTAGTAGAGATATCACATTCCTCTCCAAGGATTCGGGCTTTCAATGCAGAAGAAAATTAGGAAGGGCAGAGGTTAGCCCTGGATTTGATCGATGAAGTGCGAGATAAGGCACATGCAAAGATAGTAGAATATCAGAAAAAGGCTTCATTCTACTACAACCTAAGGGTTAAAGAAAGGTTTTTTAAATAAGGCGATCTAGTCTTGAGGAAGATAGAAGCATCTGGTGTAGGACAAAAAGGGAAGCTTGCCCCGAATTGGGAAGGGCCGTACAGAGTCAAGAGTGTTCAAGGTAGAGGAACCTACAAGCTAGAGACTATGGATGGTTTTGAAGTCCCGAGAACTTGGCATGCACAAAACCTGAAGGTTTACTATGTGTAGGGCAGCCGGATACGATTCTCACTCGTCAGGATGGCGAGTAGGTTGAAAAGCACCTTGAAGCTTTGCTTGCTTAGGATTTATATGTTTTAGTTTTATTACGAAGTTTATTAAGACTTGTGTAAGGGACGAATCCCAGACAATTTTATGAAATTTATGAATTCTTCAAAGTATGTTTGTGGCCTAACAAATAAAAACCAAATGCATGGATGCAAGCATAAAAGGCGATAAACAAAATAAGATCAGATAAATATTACAAGAAATTTGATAAATAAAGTCTCGAAAATAAGACAAGCCACGCAGGGCTGAAAAAGCTCTAAGGAGCTGAGGTGCCCTCGGCATCCATATCATCGTCCTCTCCGCTCTCGCTGGATGTCTCTGTCGTCTCGGAGGAGGAGGAAGAGCTATCGTTCTCAGCTGGTCTGGAAGAAGACTTGGGAGGAGGAAGGAGTGGATCCTGAGGAACACGATCTGAGACAACTACTTGGGTACGAAACCTCTGTAGCAAAGCCTCGTCATCAGGGCAGACATAGTCCGCCGGGTTAATATCATGACAAGCCTCGTTCACAGTCCCAAGGGCCGTGTCCCAACCAGTCCTAAAAAACCCGGGGAAGACTGAATCATCCCTAATCCTCATGGATTGGGTAAACTCCTCCGAGTCCAGATAGTTGTCTATGGCTTTATCCTTCTCCGCCCGAAGTACCACTAGCTCGGCGTTGGACTCTCCGAGTTCTTCCTCCTTGCGCTTGAGCTTCTTTTCCAGGGTAGCATACTTCTTCTGTTGCCTCCTAAGGGCATTATCGGCCTTATCAGAAGCTCGCTTCCATGACTCGGCTTGCCTCACAGCGCCTTGAAAATAGGCGTTAGACTGAAACAAAGCAACCAACAAAGTATAAGGCGAGAAAACGCTACAAGAATGAAAGATAAGTTCAAAAGAGAGAAGGCACACCGAAGCCAGAGATCGGGCTCCCATGAGCTTAATCCTCTCAAGGTCAGGGGTGGCCACCACGTCAGTAAAGTCCTTTGGAGTCACGCTATAGTAGGACCAATCCCAAGCATGTTTCGTGGAACCAACCACAGTGTCCCCTCGGCGGAATCCCCAGAGAGGCTGGAAGGCACCTGTGGCAGCAACAGTAGGGGCAGCAGTAGTGATAGGAGCACTATGGCCCCCAACTCCTTCAGTTGAAGCCTCCCCTATAGGCTCTTTGTGCTTTTTCAAAAAACTAGGCTCCGTGGCCTTTCCCCGGGTGTCTAGGCCTGCGAGCCGAGCTTTCTTCATCCTAGCTGTCTCCTCAACCAGAGGAACATTGTCCTCATTAATCTCCTTAGCAGCTGAAACAAAGCAAAAGACAAGATAAGTGATGTTAATAATGCATGAAATGAAATAAAGCTGAGAAGGGAAGAAAAATACCCTGTTGAGAAACAGAGGATAGTCCCACATGAATCAGGGAGAACTCCTCTAAGAGAGTCCAGCTGGTGGTAGTGCCATCGTCCTGAGTAAGCCCATTATAAATAATAGTTTCCTCAGGAGTTAAGTGAATTGATTTGAGGCTACCATCACTGACCTTCCCAAAGGAAGATCGAAAAAGTGTGCCCCAGTCACCATTCTCCCAACATAACCCAACGAAACTATTCCTCCAATTTTGATTATTATCAGGAATAGAGGCGTTGTTAAAGATATGTTTGCTTTTGGGCCTTTGCTTAACATAGACCCAACCACAAATACTGGAAGAGTTATTGTAACACTGAAAGACCTTCCTAAAAACAGCTACAGAAAGAGGAAAGCCCTCCCTAAGGCAGCAGACCATAAAACATAGAATGTTCCTCCAGGTGTTTGGAGGAAGCTGACACGGGTTGATTTGTAAATCAGCCAAAAGATGAGGAATAAAAGGGTGGAAAGGAAACCTAAGCCCAGCATTAAGGGCATCTGTGTAAATGAAGAGAGTGTCGGGTCTCCAGTGGCAAGTACGGTCACCACCAGAGACTGGAACTAATCTAAGAGGAGGAAGGACGTTATAACGGGCATTTAGCTTATCGAAATCTATGTTGTGCCAAGTATTACAATGATTAAAGGAATCGAGATGCGCAGTAGAGGGATATTCATCCCCCCTAGTGTTAATCATATCGATTAAAGACATATATGAAGAACGGATCTCGATGTCCTTACCTCGTTTTGAAGCCGAGGCTATTTTGGCCGCTCTCTCGGAGTTCTTGTCAGCCATCAATGAAAAGCTTGGAAAGACTTAAAAACCTTGAAAGGAACTTGGCCGAAAATTTGCTGAAATGAGGAAGGAGGGAGATGAGGAGAGTGTTTGGAAGCTTGAGGATTGAAATGAGAAGTGTGAAGAAACACACTCCCCCTCAACTCTTATATAGGCACCTGAAAGCTAAATTGGGCCTCAAAAAGCCCATATGGGCCCAAAAATGGAAGAATCTGGAATGTTCCAGATTATTTTAGAAAAATTTTAGAAAATTATGGAAAAATCTGGAATGATATAGAAGTTCCAGAATATTCTGGAAGTCAGGCTTAAGAGTTCAAGCCCAACCCAAGTTTGAATGGGCTTTGGATATTAAAACATGATAGAGAAGGCCCAGTCCAAGAAAGCCCAGAAAAAGGGACCAAAAGTTGGACAAGAGCCAAAAGGAAAAGTCCAGATATTTGAGATTAAGAGCCCATAAATCCAGTCAAAAAGACCAAAGATTAAGGCCTGAATACTTTCCTAAATACGAGCCTAGAAAAAGGCCCAGCTAAGTGAAGATGGCCCAAAAACAAAGCCCAGGGAAAAGTGGATAAAAAGATCAGAAACCTGACCCAATTCGACCAGGAATCATGAGAAAATCCTGATCAAAATACTTGAGGTCGAATAGGCTTCGACCAGGGATAAAATGATGGCTAATTCGGTCAAGAAACAAATTCATTCGACCAAAATGCCAGGATAAATCCTGGTCGAAATGCTGGAGGTCGAAATTGCTTCGATCAGGGCTCAAAATGGTGGCTAATTCGATCAAGGCAAGGAGTTCTGACCCAAAATCCTAACTGAAAATTCCCTGCTCGAAAAATAAAAAAAAAAGGAAAAAATCCTGGCCGAAATTCGACCAGGATTCCTGATCGAAAGCATCCTGCCCGAAACCCTGTCGACCAGGGCAATCTGAAGGTTAATTCGACCAGGATCCTGGTCGAATGGATTCCTGGTCGAAATCTGCATAAAAAAAAGAAGAGAAAAGAAAAGGAAGAAAAAAAGAAGAAAAAGGGAAGGAAAAATTCCTGGAAAATTACAGAAAAATAAGGAAATTCCTTAAATAATTTCTGAAAAATACTAATATTTTCAGGAATAAGGAATAAATCCAGGAAAAATAAGGATAAATCCCAGAAATAAAGGGAAAAATCTAGAAAAATAAGGATAAATCCCAGAAATTAAGGGAAAAATCCAGAAAAATAAAGATAAATCCCGGAAATTAAGGGAAAAATCCAGAAAAATAAGGATAAATCCCAGAAATAAAGGGAAAATCTAGAAAAATAAGGATAAATCCCAGAAATTAAGGGAAAAATCCAGAAAAATAAAGATAATTCCCGGAAATTAAGGGAAAATCCAGAAAAATAAGGATAAATCCCAGAAATTAAGGGAAAAATCCAGAAATTAAGGGAAAAACCCAGAAATTTTGGGAAAAATCCAGAAATTAAGGATAAATACCAGAAAATTAGGGAAAAACCCAAAAATTAAGGGAAAAACTCAGAAATTAAGGGAAAAATTCCTGGAAATTAAGATAATTCCTGAATAAAAGGAAAATTCATTGTAAATGTGTAGGTCACTCCACACTTTACGGAAAAACGAAACCCTGTAAAGGAACAAATAGATTTAACTTCTGCGAAACCTAATCAATGTTTCCTAAAAGTTGGGGGGCAAATGATAGGGATAAATAAATTATGGTAGTATAATTAAATACTGCAGGGTATGGGCTGCTAGGCCCAATAAAAAGATATATGATACTCAGACCGGAAAGGTTAAGCCTGATGGACCAGATCAGGCCTGATGGAATAAAAAAGGCCCAAAAGCCCTGATTATTAATTAATTTCGTAATTAATTAATAAGGGAAAAATCAGCTATTGAGAAGAGTCCCGATAAGGATATAAATCCTTATAGATTAGCCTCAAGGGGACCTAAAAGGATAAGGAATCAGTTTCCTACTATCTAGGACTCCAAAGTCCATTCTAATTATAAGACTTGCCCACCAAGTCTCCTATACCAAGTCCAATTCAAGGACTCCCAACATCTATATAAGGGGCCTCACCCCACAAATCAGAACTACGTTTTTTGACTTGATCCTTGGCAATCAGCAAGGTACGTAGGCATCTTGTTAAGGCAGATTGAGTCACAAAACACAAGAGCAGTCAAATCCAGCCTTGAAGCTCACGTTCCTTAGTACTAAATACAGCAATTATATATACTAGTTTTAATCCATAACAAGTACAAATCAAATCTGGAAGAAGATGACGATCCTCGAACGGAAAGCTCCAAATGATCAGATGATACAGGGAAATCAGGATCTGCCATTTCCGTTGTCTGGAAATCATGTCGCAAGCTAAGTATCCCAAATTGTAACACGAACCATGCCGGAGACCTAATATATAGTCGCACTCATCCTCACGACATCTTATCTTTCTATTTTTTATTCCTAACCCTCTACCCATTCCCGACAATCTAGGCTTGTTTCAGTGACTTATAACATGTAGCTCTGATACCATCCTGTGGCACCCTCCAAACCCGGGTCAGAAGTTTGGGGTCCACAACACATACATAATATATAAACCTGTATATGAGATACTATTTGCAATGACCCTGCTTTACATAACCATGGATCGCAACAGGTTAAAGTATGAAAACAAGCCACAACCTTAACTTTTATTACATCGTACCAAATCCCAACTAATTTAACTTACAACTGATAATAAAATTATTCTTACAATCTTAATATCTCACTACCGCAATAAGCTCCTGCTAGCTCAATCCAACTCAATCTGGAATCTTAGCTCGTACATTGAACTGGGAAACCTCGCTATCAACCGTATCCTTCTTAACGGTAGAATACATAAAAAGATTCGCAAGAGTGAGCTAACTAGCTCAGCAAGTCATAACGACAATAATTGAGGTTAATCAATGATCAAACGAAATGATTCAGAGGAATCAAGTTTATGGCTAAATAATCATTAGAATTGGATATTCATGTTAAGTTTTTAAAACCAAGGTTAGGCTGCTGATCAGTCACACACTAACCCCGAGCAAAGCACATAGCACTTCTCTAACTACTGGATCCAAGGCACATATTGGCCTAACTTGACCATTGATATGGTCTGACCACGAATCTGGTCCATACATAAAAAAAACTATCCAATTCTAAAGCAGTACAATATGATAAACAATATAATTCGATACAACAAGATCATAATCAATGATGATTAAACACCTGAATAAAAACATAAGAAAACTCATGGATATCACAAGGGTATATCAGGGTATGTATAAGAAACAGTTTTCAGTCCGTAAAGGATCAGGTATTAGACAAATAATGATTTTCTAAGGTATAGTTCTCTGATGTTATAAAGAATGGTTGGAGTATAAAAGTTTCTGTGTTTTCAAACAATTTTGTTCCAGTGTTTGGTGTTTGGTAGTTATACATTTGGGGAGTAGTATCATATTTGTGTGGTTTGGTGTCTGAGGATCAACAAAGGATGGTTTACAAAGAATAAGGCTTACGGCTCAAGATCAAGAAAAATCAGGGTTCAAGGGTAAATAGTTTAAAGCACTTGCAATATAAAACAGGAGTTATTTTGAATAATAGCGACATGTTATGAAACAGTTCGAAAATATTTGCAATATATCTTAAAGAAAAGTTCGGAAGTACTTGCCTTACAGGGCTTTACAAATATTACTGATCAACTCTGAGCCGACTCTGCCGCTCAGGCTTTAACGTCCAACCACTAGACCACATTAGCTTCGATTTCGACACTCAGGTTTTTCTGTTGAAACTCTACTGAGCTCATCGACTGACTACTAGGTCATCTTTAGTCCAACGTCCACTTTCGATTTCCCGACTAGAACCTACAGGGGCGAAATACTCTATGTTAGACACTCAGTTATGCTTGACATATCCTCGCTATAACCTACACATATGATAGCATATTCTGACTCGTAATTATTCATATTATAATATCATAGACAACAATTAGGCTTCACGTTCTCGAAATTGGTTTAGTGTTCATTTTCAGAAAATACGTATACTCGTCAATTTACGAAATTAGGGTTACTGAGTTTTGGACAGAACGTTCACCACAACATACAATCAAGTCCGTATAAATTATAAGTATATATATTCACTCGACGTCTCAATAATTATTGGATACGCTCCCGTATTTTTGTAGTTCGATTTCCCGGAAATCGGGCAGCGTCTCCTTTGTTTATCGGACTACCCGTCGAAACATCAATCGACGTCAAATCACAAAGTTCACAACAATTGCAATAATTATCCAATTACATTACAATTCCATAAATCTCAACCACTGATTCAAACCAACTAATTATTATTATTACTCGTATTTCATTTTTAGTTATTTATTTTTAAAATATTAGGACTTAGATATCAATCATCACGGTCCACCGTCCACTCCTAAAAGTCATCGAGGACGGTAACATAATTTCGCGGGTACCCGATAAATTCTCGGGTTTCCAGCGCAAAATTATATCGATTAGTTATAAAATTAACTTTTGATAGGAACAATTTAATATCACGAATGTAATCAATAAATTCCTGCAAGAAAAGGGAATTTAAATTAACAACAATTCTGCAAAAGTCCAATCCAATGCACAACGACCCAACAGGACAAGGCCCAATAGAAACAAAACATAGCCGCACAACATTGCACCACAGTGTAGCACACGCGCCACCGCGCAACATACACACACTACTCACACAAGCACACATTCACACAGATATATATATATATATATATATACCAAACTAAATCAGGCCAATAATCGGAAAACAAAAAGGGGCGGCCGGACAGTTACCGGAGTACGGCGGAGAAAGAAATCAGAATAAACAGGCACAACAGGGACGGGCGAATAACAGAATGGCACAGGGAGAATTTCCAGGAAACCAAAGACAAAAACCATAGATAAGAACGGAAGAAACACAGACAAATAGAAACGGGAGAGAGGGAAATTCGGGAGGGTGGAGAGATACCGAGAGGAGAGGGAGTAAACTGAGTGTTTTACTTGAGAGAAATGAGATTAAACAGAGTCAAGCCACGTATCCAGCCAATTGCTAATAGATTAACACGTGTCCACGAGAATAAATATGAACCGTTTAAGGCCCGGTTTGTTCTGAAACTCGTAATTACGAACCGAGTCGCGCTTAAAATAATTTCAGAAGATTACCAAAATAGTATTAAAATGTTAGAAATATCCCGAAGTTTAAGAAAACATAAATTTCGAAATTTTAATATAATTTTTGAAACGCAATCTATACCCACTTTTAACAAATAAACGAAACAACGCGTGAGTGAAATTAATCCCGAAAATTTCCAAAATAATTTTAAAATTCTCAGAATATTCTAAACTTAAATAAATATGAGTTTCATAATTTTTGAAGAATTGTAGAATTAAATACAGATTTTACAAGTAAACACAATCAGAAAATCGTTTAAAGATAAATAATTAATGAAATATTGATTTCTAAATTTTATAAAATCCCAAAAATAATTATTGTAATTATAGAATCATAAAAATAATTTTAAAGACATTCCAAATATTTATGCAATTAAATTTACACTAAATCCACTTTTGAAATCGAAAATGATTCAATACGACTCCATACTTAATCACGCGGACAACCCGGTACACCATAAATCACACATTAATTAAACAACACATAGCGATCAAAACCAATATACATATTTTTTTCATTTAATAATTTCCATAGTCACATATTTAAATAATTCAAAAATACACGAGTCATTATACAACAGATGGTCTGGATGAAGATGAAGATGTCAGTTATGTCAATCTAGCCCTAATGGCCAAGTCTGATGAAACAGAGACAAGTTCTTCAAGTAATCAGGTAATTACTATAAACCTTGCACATTTATCTAAAGCTGAGTGTAATGATGCTATAAATGACATGTCTATAGAGTTATATCATTTGCGTGTCACACTTAAGTCTCTTACTAAAGAAAATGCTAAAATCAAAGTAAACAATTTTTTTTAAGTGAGAGGAATAATGTGCTAGAGTCTTAGTTCATTGATTTTGAAAAATTAAGAATTGAGTGTAATATTGCTAAGATGGAATTAACTGAGTCCCTGAAGAAAGAAGAAATTTTAAAGAAACAGCTTGAACGTGAACAAGAGGTGATTAAGGCATGGAAAACATCTAGAGATGTTCATGCTCAAATCACCAAAGTTCAAGGGATCGAGTCCTTTTGTGATGCAGCCTGAAAGAAGAACAAGGAGAAGCTAGATTCAAATTTGGTGGAAGGAGTGCTAACAGATGTAGACTCGACGGATGATGAGGGTCATCCGTCGGATAACAAAAAGGGTTTTCCGTCATGTGATATTGATCCTCATCCGTCGACTATGAGAAAGCCTATCAGTAAATCCAAACTCGTTAAGTTAAATGAAAAGTATGGATCAGTTTCCAAGAATTTTGTTACAGGAGAATCTAGTCAAGTTAAGAAAGGGAAAAAGGCTAATGTTGGTCATATGACTGTCAAGCAATTGAGTGACAGACTTGAAAAGATTGAGGTTAAAACAGAGGTTAAGAAGAAGTATAATATAAATGGTAAAGTAGGGATTAAAAAACACAATAACTACACACCTGATAAATATGCTCCAAGAAAAATCTGTGTCAAGTGTGGTAGTGTAAATCATTTGTCTGTTAATTGCAAATCTGCCATGCCTACTTCCATATATATGCCACCTCAATTTCCCAACATGAATGCCATGCCTCTTGAAGGGTTTTTAGCACATAAACGCAACGAAAACGTAAATTTAAATCTTAAAAAAAAACGAAACCCTCTGCAGGATCCATGCGA
Organism: Apium graveolens; assembly: GCF_009905375.1. Lineage (NCBI taxonomy): Eukaryota > Viridiplantae > Streptophyta > Magnoliopsida > Apiales > Apiaceae > Apium > Apium graveolens. Next base: position 244,509,860 of record NC_133655.1, read on the forward strand.
AAAGTAATCTTTAATTCGTAGTTCAGTATGTTTACCTTAAGAAGTTTTACGTTAATGGAAAGATAGAGGTCTTTAATGGCGATCCAAAAACGATGAATGGAGATCCTTAGCAGCTGCTCCTCAAGTGTGAAACACTCCACCGGTATCCACCAAGAAAATGATGTAATGAAGGAGGAGGAGATGGAGAGAATTAGGGTTTTGTAAATCTTTTTGGTTGAGGCAAAAATAGGGTCTATAATAGTATATTTATAGGCAAAATTTTCAGCTGAAAATTTTCCCATAAAATATTATTATTATTAACCCTTTATTATTCTCACTAATAATTAAAACACCTTTTAATTATTAATCCTTTCTCTAAACACTTTAGAAATAATTCTCTCACTTAATTTAATTTCCAAAAATTAAATTCTTAATTAATAATATTAAGAACTTTTTCTTAATTAATTTCTAATCAATTAAATCTCATTTAATCAATTATTAAATTTGCCAATTAATTATTTATTTCCTAAATAAATAATTATCAGCCATTATTAATTAATTTCTCCACCATTAAATCATTCTCTTTTATGGTGTGACCCTATAGGTTCAATATTAAGCCAGTAGTAGAAATAAATAATAATAAAACTATTTTATCATTATTTATATAAATTCTCTAATTCATTAAATATGATTAATTAATTAATCATATTTATTCTACATCGTGAGGGATACTTCTCAGCATATCGTGACTATCCGGATAATACAAATTCACAGCTTAGAATACCAAGAACCTATTCAGTGAGTAGTTACCGTACAATTAATTCCTTCTACCCTGCAATGTCACGATTAAATATAAGGCATGGAACTTGTGTCAAGCCTATCTTATTTAATCACTTGCTTTCCCATTCACTATGTTTAGTTCTATTTAATGTAAATTAGAAACTCCTTTCTAATTTCATTCACTCTGGCCAGAGATTCTTGAACTAACATAAGTGGATCAGCATTGAACATTCTCTTCCTACACTGGAAGGGTAGATCCTTTATTGATCATACACTATCTTCGTGTATAAATTCCTATACCCAGTAGAGCCCTTATAATTGTCCCTTGAGACTAAGAACTAAACCAAAGCATAGTTCAGTGTACACAAGGTGACTATGATGACCTCAAGTCTAAGGATACTTGTACAACTATCACTATGTGAACAACTGCTGACACGTGAGTGAACTCCATCAGTTGTTCAGCTGTGTGAGTCATGTTCAGTGAACTTATTCTATAATAAGCACCTACATACTAGCTATAGTGTCACCACACAAATGTCTATGAGAACAGACATCCTTCATAATGAAGCAAGCATAGTATGTACCGATCTTTGCGGATTATTAATTACCAGTTAGTAATCCTACGACCAGGAACTATTTAAGTTTAGAGTTATCATCTTTTAGGTCTCATTATTATGATCTCATCACAATCCATAAAAAGCTTTACTCTAAACTGTGGTATATCTTATTTAAACATTTAAATAGATAGAGCCCACAATAAAAACAAAACAAGTCTTTTATTAATATCAATGAAATCAAAATAGATTACATAAAAGTTATTTCTAAATCCTCATACATGATTGGACTTAGGACATATCTCTTTCAATCTCCCACTTGTACTAAAGCCAATCACTCTAGTATCTAATACCCATCTTGTGTTTATGACGATCAAAGTGACTCTGAGAAAGTAGCTTTGTGAGTGGGTCTACTACGTTGTTATGTGTGTCAATTCTCTCAATGTTGACATATCCTCTATTTTCAACTCAGATTTACCACCAAAAATAAGAAAAATGTCCTGAGTCCTTCGCAAGTACTTAAGGATTTTTTTCACTGCTTTCCAGTGGTCTTCACCTGGATTGGACTGATATCTGCTCATCACACTAATTGAATAAGCAACATTAGGCCTTGTACACAACATTGCGGACATGATAGATCCTATTGCTGAAGCATAAGGAATCTTACTCATATGCTCTCTTTCCTCAGGTGTCTTAGGAGACATTTTTTTGGAAAGGGACACTCCATGGCGCATCGGTATGAGACCTCTTTTGGAGTTTTCCATGCTAAACCTTTTAAGCACTTTCTGGATGTATGTACCCTGGGTAAGACCCATCATTCTTCTAGATCTATCTCTATAGATCTTCATACCGAGAATGTAGGATGCTTCTCCCAAGTCCTTCATGGTGAAGTTCTTTGATAGCCATATTTTGACTGATTGTAGCATCAGGTATATCATTTCCTATAAGAAGTATGTCATCCACATACAATACAAGAAATGTTACCGCGCTCCCACTAACCTTCTTGTAGACACATGGTTCATCTATGTTTTTGATAAAACCAAACTCTTTGATTGTCTCATCAAAACGGATGTTCCATTTACGAGAAGCTTGCCTTAAACCATATGTCGTTCGCAGCAGCTTACACACTAGGTGTTCATTTCCCTTGGAAAGAAAACCCTCTGGCTGTGTCATATACACTTCCTCCTCAAGTTCCCCATTGAGGAAGGCCGTTTTCACGTCCATTTACCAGATCTCATAGTCGTAGTAAGCAGCAATCGCAAGCAAAATCCGAATTGATTTTAATAGGGCTACAGGCGAAAAAGTTTCATCAAAGTCAATCCCTTGCCTTTGTTTGAATCCTTTTGCCACGAGCCTGGCCTTATAGGTCTCCACCTGACCATCTGCTCCAATCTTTCTTTTGTATACCAACTTGCACCCAATAGGCTTAACACCTTCAGGCACCTCAACCAGAGTCCATACTTGGTTGGTATACATAGATTCCATTTCAGATTTCATGGCACTATGCCATTTCTCTAAGTCAACACTACTCATAGCCTCATTATAGGTCACAGGGTCGTCATCATCAATGATTGACAACTCATTGTCATTCTCAATGACAAGGCCATAATACCTCTCAGGTTGGCGAGATATTCTCCCTATCCTACGAATGGGCTATTCCACAGAAGGTTGTTCAGTCTGAACAGGTGTTTCCACTTGATCCGTAGTAATTTGTGCTTCTTGAACTTCATCAAGTTCAATTTTGCTCCCACTGTTTCCTTCAAGGATAAACTCCTTTTCCAAGAAGGTAGCATGTCTGGAGACAAACACCCGATGATCGGTGTAAAAGTAATATCCCAAAGTCTCTTCAGGATATCCCACAAAATTACATTTTACGGATCGAGATTCCAGCTTATCTGGGTCAACTTTCTTGACATAAGCTAGACATCCCCAAATCTTAACGTGTTTAAGACTCGGTTTCCTTTCTTTGCATATATCATATGGTGTTTGAGGAACAGATTTGGAAGGCACCTTATTCAGTAAATATGCTGAGGTTTCCAATGCATAACCCCATAGGAATACTGAAAAATTCGCATAGCTCATCATGGACCGAACCATGTCTAACAAAGTTCGATTTCTCCTTTCAGATACCCCATTTAACTGTGGAGTATATGGAGGAGTCCACTGGGAGACTATACCATTTTCTTTGAGATAATCTGGAAACTCTCCATTCAATTATTCACCACCTCGATCTGATCGAAGAGTTATAATACTGTGTTTGGTTTGTTTCTCCACTTCATGTTTATATTATTTGAACTTTTCAAAGGCTTCAGACTTGTGTTTCATCAAATACACATATCCGAATCTAGATCTATCATCTATGAAAGTAATGAAGTACGAAAATCCACCCATGGCTTGCGTAGACATTGGTCCACATACATCTGTGTGTACCAATCCTAGCAAATCTGCAGCTCTCTCTCCATGTCCACTAAATGGAGATTTGGTCATTTTACCCAATAGACAAGACTCGCATGTAGGATATGATTCAAAATCAAAGGGGTCAAGTAACCCTTCCTTATGCAATGTCCGCATTCTATTTACACTAATATGACCTAGCCTACAGTGCCATAAATAGGTCGGATTTTCATCATTTCTTTTTCTTTTATTAGTTTGTTCAATCTGAAGTAAATCATGCTCTACGTCACATACATACAGACCATTATTTAAAATGCCACGTCCAAAAAGAACATTATCTCTAAGGATAGAACATTCATTATTTTTAATAATAAATGAAAAACCATCCACATCCAACATAGGAATAGAAACAATATTCCTCACAATAGAGGGAACGTAATAAAAATTATTCAAAATAATAGTCTTGCTCGTAGGCATATGTAAACTAAATGATCCTACAGATATGGCCACAACCCTTGCTTCATTGCCCATATGTAGAATCACCTCGTCTTTTTCAAGAGTCCTACTTCCCTTTAGTCCTTGCAACGAATTGCAAATATGAGAACCACAGGCGGTATCTAATACCCAAGCAGAAATTTGACCTAGTGACATATTAACTTCAATCATGAACATGCCTGAATCAGAAGCGGTAGTCTTACTACCCTTCTTCTTCTTCAATTCTGCAAGGTAAACCTTGCAGTTCCTCTTCCAGTGCCCCAACTTGTTACAGTGAAAAAAAATAGCTAAATTAGGACCAGTCAACTTGTGAGCATCTAGTATGCTTCGGAATGATAAACACAATAGCTTTAGCTATCAGTTTTGTTCAGACGCTTGTTTACCTATGGAATAGGGTATTCGTTTGCGTAAATCGGACACTAGACCCAGATTTCAGCAAATCTGCAGCAGCCAATTCAGAATCTGTATCTAATATGATTCTCATAATTAGAACAAACATAAATCATGTATATATCAGTATATATACAGATTACATAATCATCTTATGATTATATAACTCACATGAATATCATATATTCAAAACGATACATATATAAGCATATTATATCAACATTAAATCATGGCGAATCACGTACATGCTCTTATATCGAAAACAGTTAAACACATAAACGAATTAAAAACTTTTCGCAAGTAGCTCTGATGTCATTGAAGGGTTTTAAGCACATAAACGCAGCGAAAACGTAAATTTAAATCTTAAAAAAAATGAAACCCTTCGCAGGATCCATGCGAAAAATAATATTTAATTTGTAGTTCAGTATGTTTACCTTAAGAAGCTTTACGTTAATGGAAAGATGGAGGTCTTTAATGGCGATCCAAAAACGATGAACGGAGATCCTTAGCAGCTGCTCCTCAAGTGTGAAGCACTTCACCGGTATCCACCAAGAAAACGACGTAAAGAAGGAGGAGGAGATGGAGAGAATTAGGGTTTTGTAAATCTTTTTGGTTGAGGAAAAAATAGGGTCTATAATAGTATATTTATAGGCAAAATTTTCAGCTAAAAATTTTTCCATAAAATATTATTATTATTAACCCTTTATTATTCTCACTAATAATTAAAACACCTTTTAATTATTAATCCTTTTTCTAAACACTTTAGAAATAATTCTCTCACTTGATTTAATTTCCAAAAATTAAATTCTTAATTAATAATATTAAGAACTTTTTCTTAATTAATTTATAATCAATTAAATCTCATTTAATCAATTATTAAATTTGCCAATTAATTATTTATTTTATAAATAAGTAATTATCAGCCATTAATAATTAATTTCTCCACCATTAAATCATTCTCTTTTATGGTGTGACCCTGTAGGTTCAATATTAAGCCGGTAGTAGAAATAAATAATAATAAAACTATTTTATCATTATTTATATAAATTCTCTAATTCATTAAATATGATTAATTAATTAATCATATTTATTCTACATCGTGAGGGATACTTCTCAGCATATCGTGACTATCCGGATAATACAAATTTACTGCTTAGAATACCAAGAACCTATTCAGTGAGTAGTTACCAAACAATTAATTCCTTCTACCCTGCAATGTCACGATTAAATACAAGGCATGGAACTTGTGTCAAGCTTATCTTATTTAATCACTTGCTTTCCCATTCACTATGCTTAGTTCTATTTAATGTAAATTAGAAACTTCTTTCTAATTTCATTCACTCTGGCCAGAGATTCCTGAACTAACAGAAGTGGATCAGCATTGAACATTCTCTTCCTACACTGGAAGGGGTAGATCCTTTATTGATCATACACTATCTTCGTGTACAAATTCCTATACCCAGTAGAGCCCTTATAATTGTCCCTTGAGACTAAGAACTAAACCAAAGCATAGTTCAGTGTACATAAGATGACTATGATGACCTCAAATCTAAGGATACTTGTACAACTATCACTATGTGAACAACTGCTGACACGTGAGTGAACTCCATCAGTTGTTCAGCTGTGTGAGTCGTGTTCAGTGAACTTATTCTATAATAAGCACCTACATACTAGCTATAGTGTCACCACACAAATGTCTATGAGAACAGACATCCTTCATAATGAAGCAAGCATAGTATGTACCGATCTTTGTGGATTATTAATTACCAGTTAGTAATCCTACGACCAGGAACTATTTATGTAACATCCGGGAAATATCTTATAATTATTTATATCAATATATGATTATTATGTGAATATTATATGAATTTTTGGTGAATTATCTGGTGTTTGATAATAATATTTGGATGTTTGTATGTAATAAAATGTGTGTATCTTAATTTTAATATGTTCAGAATAAAATATAGATAATTAAGGTATTTTTCTGGTAATTTTTGGAATGTTAGATGATTTTATAATGATTTATGAATTAATAATTATTTTCTGATTAATTATAAAAATTATTTTATAAAGCCGGGAATCGTCCGACTTCAATCATTTTTACGTTTTTACAACCCGAAACTCTTCCGAAAACTCCTTCTTAACCTAATCTGGTAATTCCTGACATTTTCCGTGTTTTGACTTTTTCAATCCGGATTACGGTTTAACCCGTGCGCGGCCCGGTGCAAAATTTTCGATACGATAATCATTTCGATAAATCAACGAAACCCGTATTTTCAAAAGACGGGATATTATCACATTATTTTCGTATAGAGTATTTTATAAAAAGCCCGGTTGAGATAATTATCCAAAACTGATATCAAATCGGATCGTTATTGCAGTTACTTAGTGGCTAAGCAACTAATTTAACGATCCAAAACGATCCAGAACGATCCAGTATTCCATAAATATAAATAGAATATTTGTTATTTCATTTTATTCGTTTATTCATTTATAACCAGTAAAAATATAGTAAATACAGAGAAAACCCTAGAAAACCGATACGTTCCTGAGGATCAAACACACGAACGAAGGCGTTATCGAACTCTGATTCGGGCGTGCAGCATATCAAAACGAAGCTCTCGAAATCTTCTTTCTGAATCAGTCATCAGTTTCTGCCCAGAAATCAAAGTAATTTTCTTATTTATTTATATTCGAATTAGTTAATAATTAAAATATGAAAATTTGTTCTTGGTGTTGTTGATATGTTTTGATGATTCCATGTTATAGAGCATGTTTTTCTGGTCAATTTGGTATATTATACTTCAGAAATAGAGCTCAGTATCATGTAGAAATTAAGGTTTGATTCTCTGAAAATTCTTTGAATATGTGTTCTTGGTGTTCTTAAAGAATTCTGAGAATCAAACCCAAATTTGAGGGTGATGCAGATTTCAGAATTTGAAGTATGAGTAATCAAAACATTCAGATTTCTATTCTCTTTCTGTTTATGCCATTAAATCATTCGAACAATAGGTGAAATATAAATTCCGTAAATTAGGGTTTATATCGAAATTTGGGGATTTTAATTTGGTTGATTCTGGGGGGATTTGGAGGTTACAGGAGTGTATATCGTGAAGTTTTAAGTTGATTCATATATATAGTTTCTGTGTTGGAACCCCGAATCGAGTGGCCGGATTTTCAAACATCTCGCCGGCGTTAATTGAGATGGTCGCCGGGAACGGGGTTTCAGGGGGTGCCTGTGATCGATTAAACCGTATTATTGTTGCTATAACGAGTTGAAATTGGTGGGTAACAGAATTCGCATCAAATCATCTGTTTATGGCTGTGCATTAGTTCGCTGGAGTTCGTTCCTGGCCGCCGGAATCTACACCGGCTGGCCTGTTCTTGAACGACCCGGTCAGGTCAGTTTCGACCCAGGATATAACCCGGTTTTAATCTATATTTTCCCTAAATCAAAAATCAGAAGTTGTTTCTGATTTCTTTTATTTTAACAATTATTTTAAAATTCTGTTTTAATCCTAAAAATCTATATTTAATTTCGAAAATTATTTTAAAAATCCAGAAAATTATTTTTAATTATTTAAAAATAAATTTGATTTATTTTAATTAATTTTAGTTAGTTTTTAATTATTTTAATTAATTGATTAATTTATAATTAATTGATTAATTAATTTAATTAATTATTAATTAATTTAATTTATTTAATAATTAGATTTAATTATTTAAAATTGATTTAGAAATTCCGAAAAATAGTTTCGAGTTTTAAAATATTATTTTAAATTATTTTCGAAGCTCGATAATTATCATAAAATTATTTTAAAGTCGTATTTAGGTATTCGAACCCTATTATTTAATTATAAAATAATTCAGAGACCGTTTTAATTCCGAAAAATGTTCAAAAATTCATAATAAATTAACCGTTCATCTGTTTAATACGAAACGAACGTAACTAGACTCAGAAAAATATTCTGCTTCTATTAAAAATATTTCGAGACCTAAATTCTTTTGTATCAAAAGGGAGTTTGTTTTAGGAATTATTTTTAGTCGGTTATTGATCGATAAAATATTCTTTTTGACCTGATTTCAATTCTCAACATATCGAGATCTATCTTTTGACGATTCAACTTATGTGCTACATGAATTACATGATTATGTGTTATCTGGATAATATGATTACCTGCCCTATGTGTAAGTATTATGCAAATAATGAGTCAACAGGTCTTTTGAATGTTATCTGAATGGGATGTGATTCTTATATATTATTATCGGGCGGGTAGACGATAGGGATAAGTGTATAGACTAGTCAATTATATATTGTCAGTTCATTGAATAGTATTATTTGTGATAGATGCTTATAGTATGAGACGTTCAAAGCCAGATAGAGATGGTAGAAGTAAAGCCTGATTGTGTGTAATACTGAAACGAGTGGATTCGGAATAAAGATAACCTAAGAAGGTAAATGATAAGAAAGGTCAAGTAGCTCGTCAAGGGTAGTACAGAGGCGACAGGACTGAGTGATGTGGAAACTAGTTAAAGATCAGAGGGAATCTCAATTAAGGCAAGTATTCCTAACCTTTCTCCTTAAATACTGTAAATATTTATTCGCTCCTATTCTAAGTTCAGAATAGTTAACTGTTTTACATTTCACTGCAATTACTCATATTATGCTTATTCATTTATTCTTGTTCCTATAATTCGATTGCTCTCGTGAGCAAATACCCATTTTTTTGGGTTATTTACGAACCCTGAATTGGGAAGTTTTGACTTCAAAATGATTTGAAATCAAAACACTCTACGGGCTGGATAGTGATACTTTGGGGATTAAGTTTTACTTAAAAAGGATATAAGTGTGAACTAGTGTCCAGTTTAATTTGTTATTGTCGCCATTAATGGCATTCCTTCTTGAAATAAAATGTGATTATGGATTAAAGTTAGTTTTCTTAAGCACAGAGTTTCGGGAAATTACAATGTTTCTAAATAAATTCGAGGTTCAGATTGTTACTGCAGCAATAGTTGCTCAGTAATAATTAGAATCTTCAATGAATTGAGATCTTCTTAATTATTCAACTCGTCCTTATCAGGCTGGTTTAGCAGGCTAAGTCTATGGCAACTTAGTCGATAATGATGGATACTGAATAGTTAGGAATTTCTAGAACGTTGTTTTATGAATAGTTATTGCATTCGTTGCTAAGTATGAAGTGTTACGAGAAAATATTTCAAAAACACGTGATCTCTGAAGCTCTTACAAAATGTCAGTATTTCCTATGTGATTTATAGCAATGCAAATCAAATTAATTTTTAGATAATGAAGTATATCTTTTAAATGATTTCGTATTTCGCTCTTCAAAATATTTCAGAGATTTTGTCCGGAAGTTCTCTTTGATATTAATGTTTGAAACTCAAAATATATACTTTCTGGGCATTTTTGGCTCACTCTTGCTTTGTAAATTCTTATTTCTGCCAGAAACGGATAAGGATAAAAAGTGAATAGCTTTGATAGACAACAAAAGTTAGAGAAATTTTCCGCTGCGAGAGGTTGAAGGTGTTAGAAGATTGCGACAAGAGCATTAGTTCAAAGGTATTCTCATTTGTATTTTAGTTATTGTAAGTTGTAGAAGGTTAGATTCTTGTTTCATACCATAACCTATAAACGATCTGGAGTCAAGGGGTTAATTGATTATTCTTTTATTTTATGTAAAGATTGTTTAGTGACACCAAATCTTGACCCCGGATTTGGGGTGTTACAGTTTGGTACCAGAGCTGCAGGTTATCGGTCACTGAAATAAGAATAGGTGAGAGTAAGATAGGAATGATAGGTCGTATAAGATAGAAGAGACCCTAGGCATATTCAGGATAAATTGAGTTGAGTGCGAATTAGGGTTAGCAGATCCGATAAGGAGTTGGTAAGATAGGATCGTTGAAAAAGTGTAAGGCGAATATCATAACATTTTAGGTATATTGAGTTCTCAGATTATACAATAATGAGGAATCGACGGATCAATGGAGACGGGGTATGTTACCCTACTTTTCATGTGGTTTTGAAGAATATGTGATCGATTCTTGTGAGAATTTGTGTAAGAGAAGTTACGATTTAACTTAGAATTAGGTATTAGGACGAGTTCCACGTCGGGAGCAACCAGTTGATCGAAGCGGATGAAGAACCAACATTGCACGTTTTGAAGGCACCACCATTGTGAGAAGATTCTTACTACCCATCGGGAGCTGCGCGAGGAATGATAGCTACCTTTCTAGATATAGGTAAGATTAGCAAGAAAATGCGACCCTATCTACTGATAGAACACCGAATCGCATACGTGGGTGTGAGAATAACGGCAAGGACGATGACAAGAATGTTAACAACAGTACTAAATGTCAGCGTTGCGATAAAATTACGAATAAGATGATTTACGATGGTAAATGAAGTTTCATCGACTAAGAAATGCGAACAGAGTCCAAGGAAAAGAATAGAAGGCGTACCGAAATAGAAAGACTCTTATATGGGCATTCTTTTAATTAGATATTTCATTGGTAAATCAGGAAAATAGCAAGTAACTTATATAGTAATGACGACCAAATATTTGATTTTCAAAACTTTAAAAATGAGATTTTGGAAAAGATTTCCTTAATCAACTTTCAAAAGATTTTGCATGAAATAAGTTTTACAATTTGGTTGTCAAGGTACTACTTAAGTTCTTGTTATTATAAACAGAAAATGACCTAAAAAGAAGAATGGAATTAGACTTAGTGTTGTTAATTCAAAGGGCCAAGTAGACCCACCAGCAGGGAGAAGGTTTAAGGTTTGCTGTGAAAAATGAAAGTAAGCGTTGTTTAATAAAATCAATAATTAAATCAACATATTAAAATATTATTTACCCCGATTCATGAAATTATTAAAATTTAACGAGATTCGAGATTCGAATGGATGATTGAAGGAAATGGCAGAATCTTCCAGATGATTGGAGAAGAATCGTATTTTTATCGACGAAATTGAGGCATTATGTGATCGATGGGTATTTTACGCGACATAGATGAAATCTGAAGCCGTGATTATAAATTCGGGAGGATGTGATTAAGATCAAATCATTGAAGCATTTGATGTAAAGGCATTTCCAGACAGCACTTCGAAGCAATGATGTGACTTGAATCGTGAACTTGTATTCGCACGATCCTGAAGGCAGATATAGGTGAAGCATGGAAGGTGATCAACACTGATATTCTTTCTTCTAATACGATTGTATATGTTTATCTTGATTCGTGAATACGTCTGAGCTTCTTCTGTGGATAAATTATATGAGGCGGAAATGAAAGAAAATTCCTTATATATTCCTTCTGAATTGTTTCCTTTCTCAAACTATTGATTTCTGATTGAGACAACAGTGTTGTGATATGACGTTTTGTCGAAATGACGAAAAGTCGGGTGGGACGCCACCTAATCATGTGTTGTATGCCATATAGTATGAAAGACTGGCCATCTTGAGTACGAATATGGTTGTCTCATTCTTCACTCATTTTTCTTCCTTCAATTTTCTGATTTACAAATTCTTTTAATTAGTTGTTGCATTGTTATTCCTTATTCCGTGTTTAATCAAAATCATGTTCACAAACTCTCCTTTTGCGTAAAGTCTGTTCTCTGACGATTTCATAAGAAATGAAATAGTGTGATACGTGAAACCATGCAATGAACATAGATACGATTGTAAATCGATAAATGATGGACATCTGCGAGTGAGGAAAGATGGATGCACCGACAAATGTGGACATGGCGAAGATATCAAGTCAGACAGTTGTTTATGTTACGAGGATCTCATCAGTATTGTAGATTACGTTAACGCGATGCATTTTGAATTGGAAGATTTTGATGAGAAATGAATCGTTAGTGAACCGTAATAAATAGATTAATTAAAAATAAGAAAGTAAAGTTGTGTGCGTCAGACAAAGCAAGTGCATTGTCGGGAAGATCAGGGAAATTCTGACTCAGACAGGCGATTAATACACGAGGCATCCCTTTGTAATGGAAAGATATTTGTCGTGAAAAATCAAGATGGGGGAAATCTTAAATGTAATCAAACTTCGAACGTGTTCTTCAAGAAATTATGAAGTTCTCTAACTTGCGTAAATAAGTGCTTGTGAATTCAATGCTCATACCCGAGTTAGTGACGAGAGTTCGATACGAAGCCATAAGTGGAGATGAAGAAATGGTGACTCGATTATGAAACTTTTCAAGAAATAATGATCTAACAATTAAGTTCTACCAGATTGTGATGGTAATAATGAAGATCATGCGCAGTTATTAAAAGATAAATCGATTAATAATGGTCAGAAATCAATTAATAGAATCATGAAATCAAACCTTAAATTCATTAAGGACAATTTGTAATATTCTAAAAAGAATTGAGAAATGTAGGGTTATATTAATCATTGTGGGTTTCAGACCCAATCCAATTAAAAAGAGATATGCTATGCTAGTCAGATGCTGATCAAAGGTGAATTGTGGGAATTGATGAATTGGTTGATTGATGGTGTTGGCGTAAGTCCGACTGGTAGTCAATGGTGCAGGGAAAGTACTGCCCAAATTTTCAGAAATTACTCTATAGTTAAGGACAAAGAAGTATATTGTCGTTCGCGTCAGTAATCCAAATGATCACGATCTTGGTTCTTGAGAAAGTTATTATGACCAAACCGACTTTATATAATTGGTTTTTGATTCCAGTTAGCTAGTCAGCATTTGGTTTAAGTGATCATTTAAAGAAGTTGATTGATCCACTTTGCCAACTAATGGTTAGTTAAATGGAAATCGATTCCAATTAGATTGAGTCAAGCTCTAACATGATTTCCAGATCCGAAATAAAAGGCTTCATTCCAGTGTGAACTTCAGAAATGACCTATCCAATAATAAACAGAGTAATATTACTAAGAAAAAGAAATTTGTTATATATGGAAAAGATAATAAATAATGAGAACGAAGAACTAATCAAGACAAGAAGTGGAATCAAAAGGATGATAAAGAAATTTTATAAAATAATCCCGAAAATATGTAAGTTGGGAAAGTCGATTGTGCCCGAACAGTTAGGAGAATGAGGCGAAATGTCGATAGTCGAAGATAGGAATTCGTTCCAAAAATGCGTGTAAACAGGGATGATTAAACAAAGGTATTGATGGCGAACTACTAGAGAAGAACGATACGATAAATCTCATACCGGAGTTCTCCATAATTAAAGTGAAGTCCCGAAGATTCTATTGGATGATTTAGCAAGGTTACCTCGTAAAATGAGGTAAGAATTTTCGTCGATTACTGTACGAGTCGAGCTGGTGTCAAAAGCCCTGTATCGTATAACCCAGTAGAAATAAAATATTGAGTGAAGGAAAACTTCAGAAATAAGGAATAAAAAAGACTAATGAAATAAAAGGGGGTACTTCGCGCTACACACAAAAGTGATCATGGAGAAAAGAGAAGGGAGTTATGAAGTCACGCATCGATTATCAGAAATTGCAAGTTTGAAGATTAAGTGAACATAATGTACCAGGAATAATTGGATAGTGTAATTGTATTTATTGATAACATCCTCGCCTATTCAAGAACTAAGGAAGACCAAGTTGAACACCTGAAGATATACATGCGAAGGGTGAGAGATTAGCAACTGCGTTCGAAGCTTCAAAGGTATGAACTTTGGTTATAATTAATTATGAGCTACGAAAGTATGGTTAATTACCAACCAAGCAAGATCTATTCAGAGAAAGGTGTATTGAGAAGAAAAGAAAGAGTGAATATCACTAAGTTTGCAAGGGAATGAATAAAGGGATAGGAAAAGTTAGAAATTGAGAGCAAGTTTGATCCGACTCCTGGAATAAACTGATACTTATTTTGTTGTTAAATATCAAAGGTGGTATTAATATAGATGATTGGTGTTGACTTCAGTATGGAATGTTGTGAGCATCAAAGTTCATATTGATATCTAATTTGATATGACAACAAAAATTAGTATTAGTACCAAGAGTTCGGTTTTGAATAAAGTTATGGTTCATTCTATTCCAAATTAATATTCCTTTTAAAGAGTAAAAGATTTCACTCGATGAATATACTTGTTAATAATTAAAAAGAAATTGAAAAATACTACAAAATGGTGAGTTAAATGCGATGGTCGAGATTGCCTTTTTAATTGTTAGTTTTAATAGATTCAAAACATTTCGAAGCATTAAACGCCATGAGCTTAGTATATCGGGCGGATACGGAGTGAAAGTACAAGAAACCAACTAAAGGTTCTCGAATACGATTAAAAACAATTATAGGCCAGATTAACCAAACAGAAGAAGTAGGCTAGCTCCATTATATATAGGAGATGGAGAGTTGAATTGAGTTATGCAAGCAACAAATAGAATATGATGTTAGCGAGAGGCTATAAAGGAAAGATTGGTATTATACGTTAAAGTTATGAAAAAGTATGAGGTTGAGAGATTAACCTGAGAAAATGAAAGTTATATACTTGAAAAGTATTAGTATTATTCCTTAGCGTGATTCTGAGGACAGAATCCTTTTAAGGGGGGAAGGATGTAACATCCGGGAAATATCGTATAATTATTTATATCAATATATGATTATTATGTGAATATTATATGCATTTTTGGTGAATTATCTGGTGTTTGATAATAATATTTGGATGTTTGTATGTAATAAAATATGAGTATGTTAATTTTAATATGTCCAGAATAAAATATAGATAATTAAGGTATTTTTCTGGTAATTTTTGGAATGTTAGATGATTTTATAATGATTTATGAATTATTAATTATTTTCTGATTAATTATAAAAATTATTTTATAAAGCCGGGAATCGTCCGACTTCAATCGTTTTTACGTTTTTACAACCCGAAACTCTTCCGAAAACTTCTTCCTAACCTAATTTGGTAATTCCGGACATTTTCCGTGTTTTGACTTTTTCGATCCGGATTACGGTTTGACCCGTGCGCGGCCCGGTGCAAAATTTTCGATACGATAATCATTTCGATAAATCAACGAAACCCATATTTTCAAAAGACGGGATATTATCACATTATTTTCGTATAGAGTATTTTATAAAAAGCCCGGTTGAGATAATTATCCAAAACTGATATCAAATCGGATCGTTATTGCAGTTACTTAGCGGCTAAGCAACTAATTTAACGATCCAAAATGATCCAGAACGATCCAGTATTCCATAAATATAAATAGAATATTTCTTATTTCATTTTATGCGTTTATTCATTTATAACCAGTAAAAATATAGTAAATACAAAGAAAACCCTAGAAAACCGATACGTTCGTGAGGATCAAACACACGAACGAAGGCGTTATCGAACTCCGATTCGGGCGTGCAGCATATCAAAATGAAGCTCTCGAAATCTTCTTTCTGAATCAATCATCAGTTTCTACCCAGAAATCATGGTAATTTTCTTATTTATTTATTTATATTCGAATTAGTTAATAATTAAATTATGAAAATTTGTTCTTGATGTTGTTGATGTGTTTTGATGATTCCATGTTATAGAGCATGTTTTTCTGGTCAATTTGGTATATTATACTTCAGAAATAGAGCTCAGTATCATGTAGAAATTAAGGTTTGATTCTCTGAAAATTCTTTGAATATGTGTTCTTGGTGTTCTTAAAGAATTCTGAGAATCAAACCCAAATTTGAGGGTGATGCAGATTTCAGAATTTGAAGTATGAGTAACCAAAACGTTCAGATTTCTATTCTCTTTCTGTTTATGCCATTAAATCATTCGAACAATAGGTGAAATATAAATTCCGTAAATTAGGGTTTATATCGAAATTTGGGGATTTTAATTTGGTTGATTCTGGGGGGGTTTGGAGGTTACAGGAGTGTATATCGTGAAGTTTTAAGTTGATTCATATATATAGTTTTTGTGTTGGAACCCTGAATCGAGTGGCCGGATATTCAAACATCTCGCCGGCGTTAATGGAGATGGTCGCCGGGAACGGGGTTTCAGGGGGTGCTTGTGATCGATTAAACCGTATTATTGTTGATATAACGAGTTGGAATTGGTGGGTAACAGAATTCGCATCAAACCATCTGTTTATGGCTGTGAATTAGTTCGCCGGAGTTCGTTCCCGGCCGCCGGAATCTGCACCGGCCGGCCTGTTCTTGAACGACCCGGTCGGGTCAGTTTCGACCCGGGATATAACCCGATTTTAATCTATATTTTCCCTAAATCAAAAATCAGAAGTTGTTTCTGATTTCTTTTATTTTAAAAATTATTTTAAAATTCTGTTTTAATCCTAAAAATCTATATTTAATTTCGAAAATTATTTTAAAAATCCAGAAAATTATTTTTAATTATTTAAAAATAAATCTGATTTATTTTAATTAATTTTAATTAATTTTAAATTATTTTAATTAATTGATTAATTTATATTTAATTGATTAATTAATTTAATTAATATTAATTAATTTTAATTGATTTAATAATTAGATTTAATTATTTAAAATTGATTTAGAAATTCCGAAAAATAGTTTTGAGCTTTAAAATATTATTTTAAATTATTTTCGAAGCTCGATAATTATCATAAAATTATTTTAAAGTCGTATTTAGGTATTCGAACCCTATTATTTAATTAGAAATTAATTCGGAGACCGTTTTAATTCCGAAAAATGTTCAAAAATTCATAATAAATTAACCGTTCATCTGTTTAATACGAAACGAACGCCTCTAGACTCAGAAAAATATTCTGCTTCTATTAAAAATATTTTCGAGACCTAAATTCTTTTGTATCAAAAGGGAGTTTGTTTTAGGAATTATTTTGAGTCGGTTATTTATCGATAAAATATTCTTTTTGACCCGATTTCAATTCTAAACATATCGAGACCTATCTTTTGACGATTCAACTTATGTGCTACATGAATTACGTGATTATGTGTTATCTGGATAATATGATTACCTGCCCTATGTGTACGTATTATGCAAATAATGAGTCAGCGGGTCTTTTGAATGTTATCTGAATGGGATGTGATTCTTATATATTATTATCGGGCGGGTAGACGATAGGGATAAGTGTATAGACTAGTCAATTATATATTTTCAGTTCATTGAATAGTATTATTTGTGATAGATGCATATAGTATGAGACGTTCAAAGCCAGATAGAG
This sequence comes from Apium graveolens, assembly GCF_009905375.1. Classification (NCBI taxonomy): domain Eukaryota; kingdom Viridiplantae; phylum Streptophyta; class Magnoliopsida; order Apiales; family Apiaceae; genus Apium; species Apium graveolens. Next base: position 244,527,589 of record NC_133655.1, read on the forward strand.
ATGGTAGAAGTAAAGCTTGATTGTGTGTAATACTGAAACGAGTGGATTCGGAATAAAGATAACCTAAGAAGGTAAATGATAAGAAAGGTCAAGTAGCTCGTCAAGGGTAGTACAGAGGCGACAGGACTGAGTGATGTGTCAACTAGTTAAAGATCAGAGGGATTCTCAATTAAGGAAAGTATTCCTAACCTTTCTCCTTAAATACTGTAAATATTTATTCGCTCTTATTCTAAGTTCAGAATAGTTAACTGTTTTACATTTCACTGCAATTACTCATATTATGCTTATTTATTTATTCTTGTTCCTATGATTCGATTGCTCTCGTGAGCAAATACCCATTCTTTCGGGTTATTTGCGAACCCTGAATTGGGAAGTTTTGACATCAAAACACTCTACGGGCTGGATAGTGATACTTTGGGGATTAAGTTTTACTTAATCCTAAGGACCGAAACATAATCGGTGCCTTGAGATGGGCCGTAGTGCCTGGGGACCCGACTGGATCTATACAGGTAGGTTTAGATCTGCACGGTATCCTGACTGATCAGCAGGATATAAGTGTGAACTAGTGTCCAGTTTAATTTATTGTTGATCGCCATTAATGGCATTCCTTCTTGAAATAAAATATGATTATGGATTAAAGTTAGTTTTCTTTAGCACTTAGTTTCGGGAAATTACAATGTTTCTAAATAAATTCGAGGTTCCGATTGTTGCTGCAGCAATAGTTGCTCAGTAATAATTAGAATCTTGAATGAATTGAGATCTTCTTAATTATTCAACCCGTCCTTATCAGGCTGGTTTAGCAGGCTAAGTCTATGGCAACTTAGTCAATAATGATGGATACTGAATAGTTAGGAATTTCTTGAACGTCGTTTTATGAATAGTTATTGCATTCGTTGCTCAAGTATGAAGTGTTACCAGAAAATATTTCTAAAACACGTGATCTCTGAAGCTCTTACAAAATGTCAGTATTTCCAATCAAATTGATTTTTAGATAATGAAGTATATCCTTTAAATGACTTCGTATTTCGCTCTTCAAAATATTTCAGAGATTTTGTCCGGAAGTTCTCTTTGATATTAATGTTTGAAACTCAAAATATATACTTGCTGGGCATTTTTGGCTCACTCTTGCTTTGTAAATTCTTATTTCTGCCAGAAACGGATAAGGATAAAAAGTGAATAGCTTTGATAGACAACAAAAGTTAGAGAAATTTTCCGTTGCGAGAGGTTGAAGGTGTTAGAAGATTGCGACAAGAGCATTAGTTCAAAGGTATTCTCATTTGTATTTTAGTTATTGTAAGTTGTAGAAGGTTAGATTCTTGTTTCATACCATAACCTGTAAACGATCCGGATTCAAGGCGTTAATTGATTATTTTATTTTATGTAAAGATTGTTTAGTGACACCAAATCTTGACCCCGGATTTGGGGTGTTACAATTTAAGTTTAGAGTTATCATCTTTTAGGTCTCATTATTATAATCTCATCACAATCCATAAAAAGCTTTACTCTAAACTGTGGTATATCTTATTTAAACATTTAAATAGATAGAGCCCACAATAAAAACAAAACAAGTCTTTTATTAATATCAATGAAATCAAAACAGATTACATAAAAGTTATTCCTAAATCCTCATACATGATTGGACTTAGGACATATCTCTTTCACCTCCTATGCCTATGAATGCTATGTCGACACAGAATATGAATGCACAATTTGCTTATATTCCATTTGCACCTAATCCCTATTATGCTGCATTTAGTATGTCTCAAATGTCATTTAGCATGCCTTATTGGAATAACATGTTCACTAGTAGCATGTCATTCCCTGTTAATCAAAGTATGCACGATAATTCTGTTATGATGAATGGTTTCAAAGGCCCAACTCAAATGACTAAGGATGAATCTGATATCCCCAAGTCAAATGAGATAAAGCCTAAGAAACAGAAAAAGAAAGCTAACAAGGCAGGACCCAAGGAAACTTGGGTACCAAAATCAACTTGATTTGATTTTGATGTGTGCAGGGAAACAGGAAAGAATCTATGGTACTTGGATAGTGGATGTTCAAGACACATGACTGGTGATTCTACCCTGCTCACAGAGTTCAAGGAGAGAGCTGGCCCAAGTATTACTTTTGGAGATGACAGCAAGGGTTATACTGTGGGATATGGCTTGATTTCAAAAGAAAATGTCATCATTGAGGAGGTTGCCTTAGTGGATGGTCTCAAGCACAAAAATAGTTACATCCATTCACAGAGATTTGTTTGACTTCAGAGTGATGAATGGCTGACTTTACTGGCTCCTTTACTAGCCCAAACTTCCTTTGTATGTCCTTATCAATTTTCTCCCAGTTGATTGGCTTCAACTGCTCCTTTTCAGCTTCTCTTAAATTAGTTGTTATTGCACTGATCAAATCTATACTATTTGTTACTGGTGGCTTGGTGAAAGTAATTGTGGGTACAAGTACTTTACTGATTTGAATTTGAAGCTTCTCCCCCTCACTTGGTCCTTTCTCCCCCTTTTTGTTATCATCAAGTTGAGTAGAGGAGGAGGTTTGAGCAGCCACCGATTTCTGAAGTAAATCTGTCTGTTGGGCTTAATGAAGATGAATGGTTGTTAGAGATGTTTCCATAGCTGACATTCTTGTATCCAAAGCATCTATCTTTATTGCAATATCAGAATTTTTCCTTAGTTGCCTCTTGATGTTAAGCATTGTGGCTTCTGGAAGCTTAGAATCCATTTTGTCTGAAATGGCCTTCTTGTTGTGTATATGTTGTGAACTTGATGATTTCATTAACAAAACACCTTGGTAGATTTTATTTAGTGAAAATTGGAGAACTCAATGGATAAGGATTATAGTCCCGATGGATGACTCAATATAATCCCGACGGATGATGACTTATTATCCGTTGAGTAGCTTATGTGACAATAAGTCTGTAGCACATTTCTGCATACACCGTTGTTTAGATTCTATAAGTAGTACTCAAGTCATGTTGACTTTATCTAGATATGCAGAATAGGTTGATTAATTGTACATAGATGATGTCTTGTAATCTTGCATAAATGAAATGAAGTCAAGTGTCAGATTGCTACCCGACGGATAAACAACAATGCCATTCGACGGATGATCAACTAGATAACTCGACGGATGATCATGAACTCGACGGATAAAGAATTCAAACATCTGTTGACAGTGACAACACAGTCACATGCGTCGAGTGTATGCAAATGGAATGTGGAAGCCTATTCAACTGGGTTTTATAGAACAAAGAAGCATTGCCATTTCCATGCTATTATGAAGATATTCAAAGATGCTGGAATAGAGTAATGAAGTAGCATAGTATTAGACTTGATAGTTTTTGTTTTATTATCCTGTCTTAGTACTTTGTAATCTTGGTGATATATAAACCAAGAAACAGCAAATAGAATAACTAACTAAGCAACCAAGAGAGAAACATTTGTAAGTTGTATTCTTAGCATTTCTCTGCATTCTTAGTTGTTCTACATTTGTAAGCAGTTGTGAGCATTTTGCTACACAGAGTTCTCTCGATATATATTATATATCTCTGGTGGATACTTTCAAATCCACCAGAAAGTTTTTAAAGACTTGTATTTTTAATTACTTGTATTTTAATTCTTTTGAAGTTATTATTTCGCATTCTGCAAATCAATTCACACTGATATATATATATATATATATTTAAGTTAGAACAATTTTATTTCAAGAAAAAGTTTCAAGAATTCCATTCAACCCCCCTTCTGTAATTCCTGTTGAATTGTTAAGGGACTAACACTTCTTCATCTCATCAATATCACCCTTGATGGTGTTAACATCTCTAGCATATTGGAAGCCTTGAATTTGTTGAAGTTGCAGAGAAGCAAGATGTGCTTGAAGGAGCTTCTTGGTGTTGGCATTTGTAGAGGTTTAAAGAGCAGTATTTGTCTAATTGATTAGTTGAACCAGGGTTGTCTTGAAGTAGTGCTCATCACAGTGCTTTGAAAATGCCCATGATGGCATTCCTAATCTTGAACTTGAACCTACTTCTCCCCCTATGTCCAATACCTCTTCTTCACTATCTCCATCTTCATCACCAAAGAAATCTTTTGAACTACCAGTCTCATAATCCACATCACCAGCTGTAGAAGGCAAAGCTGTGATGGCATCCTTAGCTCTTAGCATTGACTGAGTGGTATGCACTAGATTGAGCATCCTTTCTGCATTGTCATTGCCCTGTTCAGCTAGAAGTTGATAAGCTGGAACAGGGTGAGTAAATGCCTCAGCATCAAGGGAGGTGGAATCTATAACAGCTTGAGGTTGCTGCGATAGTCCCTCCCTGTCTGCATCCTGGACATTCATTAACTCACTAGCAATGACATCCATCCTTATAGCTCATGTACCTGCATTTCTCTCGTGTTCTCTCTTTTGTTGCATCAGGGTCTCACCCTTGCTCCCCACCCTCGCACCCTCACCTTCACCATCTATGGTGGGACTCCTCTCACTTTCTTTTGCCAATCCTGAAGAAATGGATTGCATATTTTCACTCTTTTGCTCTCCTTTTCTTGGGAGCAACCCAGACTCTCACTCATAGCACTCTCTACCCTCAATCCTAAGAGTGACTGTACAACCACCTATTCTTCTGCATTAGAAATAAATGAAGTTTGAAGCTGTGCAGAGACACTCGACGGATGAGTAATATCCATCGGGTTAGTGGTTTTGTTATCCATCCGACGGATAACTGCTGTTAAGTTTATCCATCGGGATACAATCACTACTCGACGGATGAGCAATATCCATCGAGAGAGTAGAAGTGAATGAAGTTGGAATAGAAACTATTGTGGACTCTGTGCTGATTGATGATATTTTAGGCATAGATGATTCAAGAATTCCTGAAAGAATTGGCAAGTAAGCCAACAAATCATCTAAAAGATGATGCTCACTTGCATTAGATTTTGGCTTCCCCAACAAAGTTAAAGAAGGGGAATCAGGAATTGATGTGTTAATCATATCCATATCCAGAGAGTTTATGGCAGAATTTGGAGTGTGAGGTGCTTCTATTACTAGAGATTTTGGTTGCGACTCCATATTTACTGGAGCCACATCAAGCTGAATTTGAGAAGGTGCAGTGACTGTGTCTTTAGCACCAGTTTGCACAGTGTGTGTACCCTGTGCATCCCCAAGGGTTTTGGATTTCTTCTTTCTGGCATAAGTTTGGGGTGAGCTTGTGTCCCTTACCCTCTTGGCATGTGCTCTTGGTTGAGAGCTTTGTTCAATAGTTACATCCTTTTGGGAGGATGCAACTAGAAGTGAGCTTTTATCCTTTTTAAGCACTGCAGTTTGTTGGGAAACTGCAGTGTGGCTTGGCTGGGAACCACTCAACTCTCCATCCTTATCCTTAGGGTTTCTTTTATGTTCACCATTTCCCTCACCTACCTTACCCACCTTCACACTCCCCTCTTTCATTTTAGTGGATTTTGCAACTGGCATCTTTTGAGAGATACCAGAGGGGGCTTTCTTTAATTTGGATTTTGAAATTATTGTTGGTTTGGTAGCTTGGGTAAGCAACTGTTGGGTCATTGACACAGTTGCCATAGCTACACTAGAACTCAAAGAAACTAGAGAGGTTGGAATAGTAGTAGGGATAGATGAACTTACCTCACTTACCTGAGGTGCATCCATTACAGGGAAATAGAAAAGTGGCACTTCTCTGTGATGATTTGCCTTGTTCAAATCTGTAATGATTCTTCTCTCTTGAACTCAACAATCTAATTTTATTGTTAGGGTTCTCAAGCACAATTCCCTCAGAGAGGTGGTTAGCTAACATCATAAAGAATCTAGCATAGTAAACATTTTTGCCTCTCTTATTTAGCTCTCCTAATTTAAAACCCAACTCAAAGAGAACAAGGTCACTAAAATTAAAGTACTTATCTGTAACTAGCATATAGAGCATGTTAAGCATGGAAATATTAACAGAATCAAAATTGCTGATTTTCCCAGAAAAGACCTTGGTCACTATATCACACATGAAACTTCATTCCTTCCTAAGACCCAATCTCCTAATGTCACTCAACTTAGAGGTTGAAAGAGCATAGTTCATGGAATTAAGCATATTAACTATATCATTGTCTGTGTGTGGTGAGGTCATATTATTGTCAGGAATTTTGAAACATGCTTTAATAACATCACTATTAATACAAAATTCCTTACCTTTAATAGTGAGTGTGATGGTCTTATATGTTGAGTTGTATGTAACCGTGGTCCACATTTCTTCAACAATTTCACAAAAGATAGTAGGTGATTCCAGCATGGCATAGCTAAGCTTGCAGTTCTTCACAAAATCCATCATTTTATGGTAGTCACCAGATTGTTGAATCCCCTTGTTTACCAAAGCCGTGAAGTTGTTCTTCTCATAAATGAACCCAGTTTGAGACATAATCTTGACAACATACGCCATTATTAGAGAATAAGAGCTTGCAGAGAGAGAGTAAGTGCTTTAAGGGAGAAAGAAATTGAAGCAGATGATTTGAGAATGATAAAAGAAAAGTAATGGAAATGAATTTACCTTTTATACTATCTCAAAAATAACTGTCAAAAATAATAAAGTAAAATAAAGTAACCAATGAAAATTGCCCAAAATAGCCGTTTAAAAATAAACTGTAAAAATTCCACCCATTATCCATCGTGTTATGCTTACAAACTGTAAGTATACTCGATGGATAATGTTCAGGAAATCAACGGCTAAGATTAAGACAATTCGACGGATGAGGATAAACTGTTATCCGCCGAGTTATAAAATATTCCAGAAAAATAATTGATTTTTATTAGCAGATAGTATTCCGACGGATGATCAAATGCGATGGATAGCGATCATTTGTTGAGATGTAAATTTTGACTTAGCCAAAATTTCATCCAAGACTGAAAAATTAATTAAATTTCTGGCTTCATTACAACTTGCAAATTATCTCATAAAGATTTAAGAATAATTGAGCATACCTAACTCACTTACCAACCTTGAAAAGGTGGATTCATCTAGTGGCTTGGTAAAAATATCTGCAAGCTGCTTCTCACTTGGAACAAAGTGTAGTTCCACAGTACCATTCATTACATGTTCCCTTATGAAGTAGTACTTGATGTCTATGTGCTTTGTCCTTGAATGTTGTACTGGATTTTCAGTGATGGAAATTGCACTTATGTTATCATAGAAATAAGGAATCCTTTCAACTTGCAAACCATAGTCTAACAATTGATTTTTCATCCATAAAATTTGAGCACAGCAACTGCCAGCAGCAATATATTCAGCTTCAGCTGTAGAAGTAGAAACTGAATTTTGCTTTTCACTGAACCAGGACACAAGCTTGTCTCCTAGGAATTGACAGGTTCCTGTTGTACTTTTTCTATCGATTCTACAACCTGCATAGTCTGCATCTGAGTAACCAGTTAGATCAAAACCAGAATCTATAGGATACCAAATGCCAAGTTTTGGTGTTCCCTTGAGATATCTGAAAATTCTCTTAATAGCTACTAAGTGAGATTCTCTAGGGTCAACCTGAAATCTAGCACACAAACATGTAGCAAACATTATATCTGGCCTACTAGCTGTTAAGTACAAAAGTGAGCCAACCATGCCCCTATAACTTGAAATATCCACAGACTTTTCAGTAGTGTTTAATTCAAGCTTAGTTGCAGTAGCTATGGGAGTTTTTACAGATGTGCAATCCATTAGATCAAACTTCTTTAAAAGATCAAAAATGTATTTAGTTTGACTAATGAATATTCCATCACTAACTTGCTTAACTTGCAAACCAAGAAAGTAAGTTAGTTCTCCCATCATACTTATTTCATACTTACTTTGCATCAATTTGGAAAACTTTTTGCAAAGTTTCTCATATGTAGAGCCAAAAATAATGTCATCTACATAAATTTGAACAAGTATGCTAGAGCCATTAACATTTCTAAAGAATAAAGTTTTATCTACAATACCTCTCGTGAAGTGATTTTCCAAAAGGAACTTTGATAAAGTGTCATACCAGGCTCTAGGTGCTTGCTGTAGTCCATAAAGTGCTTTCAAAAGATAATAGACATGTTCTGGAAAAAATTGGATCTTCAAAACCAGGAGGTTGACTAACATATACTTCCTCCTCCAAATTTCCATTCAGAAAAGCACTTTTGACATCCATTTGATAGACCTTGAAATTGGCATGGGCTACATAGGCTAAGAAAATTCTGATAGCTTCAAGTCTTGCAACAGGAGCAAATGTTTCATCAAAATCTATTCCTTCTTGTTGACAATATCCCTTAACAACCAATCTAGCTTTGTTCCTGACTACTATGCCATTTTCATCCATCTTGTTTCTGAATACCCATTTGGTGTCTATTGGATACTTTCCTTTAGGCTTGGGCACCAGCTTCCATACATTATTCCTCTCAAATTGGTTTAGCTCCTCCTGCATGGCTAAAATCCAATCAGGATCTAACAAAGCTTCTTCTACCTTCTTTGGTTCTTCCTTGGAAAGAAAGCTGCTGTATAGACATTCTTCTTGAGTTGCTCTCCTGGTTTGAACTCTAGAAGAAACATCACCAATGATGAGCTCAAAGGGGTGATCCTTTGTCCATTTCCTTTGTTGAGGTAGATTGGCTCTAGATGAAGAGGTCTCATTGTTGTCTTGATGTGTGATTGAGGTTTGATTATTAGAAAATCCCCCTGAGTTTGTGGATCTTTGATTTGAGAAAGGGGAACTTTCTATAGGTGATCTATTCTGATTTCCAGCTTCTTTTGATAACCCGACGGATGGTGAATTTTGAGTTCCGATGGATGAAGTTGGTTGTCTACCGACGGATAACGCAGATTTCCTCCTGACGGATGAAGCATTTTGCAACTCGACAGATGTTGAATTTTGTGCTTCATTAGTAGTAGATTTTTCTGCATTATCCTTTGATACTGTTTCTTGATCACTTTCATCATCACTGTCATCACTAACCATCTCCACATTTTCAAATTAGAGGCTCTCTTGGTAATCTCCATATTTCAGTCCTTCAATCTTTTTTATCCTCAAACACAACATGTATTGATTCCACAACAATGTTGGTTCTTAGATTGTAGACTCTATATGCTTTACCAACAGCATATCCAACAAAAATTCCTTCATCTGCTTTAGCATCTAACTTCCCATTTTGATCAGTTTGATTTCTCAATATATAGAATTTGCAGCCAAAGACATGAAGAAAATTTAGAGTTGGCTTCTTGTTCTTGAATAATTGATAGGGAGTCATGCATCTTGCCTGATTAACTAGGGAAATATTTTGAGTGTAGCATGCAGTGTTTACAGCTTCAGCCCAGAAATATGTTGGAAATTTGGATTCTTCAAGCCTTGTTCTGGCAGCTTTAATAAGTGATATATTCTTCCTTTCCACTACTCCATTTTGTTATGGAGTTCTTGCTGCTGAAAATTCATGCAAAATTCCATTCTCTTCACAGAATGCTTTCATGACAGAATTCTTGAACTCAGTTCCATTGTCACTCCTAATTCTTCTAACTTTGAAATCAGGATGGTTATTGACTTGCCTTATGTGATTGATGATGATTTCACTAGCCTTATCTTTAGACTTTAGGAAATATGTCCAAGAGAACTTTGAGAAATCATCTACAATTACTAGGCAATATCTTTTTCTTGAAATAGACAACACATTGACTGGTCCAAACAAATCCATGTGTAGCAGTTCCAAAGGTTCTTCAATTGTTGAATCAAGTTTCTTTCTAAATGATGCTTTGATCTGCTTTCCCTTTTGGCAGGCATCACACAATACATCCTTAGAAAACTCCACTAGAGGAATGCCTTTAACCAGTTCCTTCTTTACTAGCTCATTCATGATCTTGAAGTTTAAATGGGATAGTTTCTTATTCCATAACCAACTTTCATCCTGACTTGCTTTTCTGAGAAGATAAGTAACAGATCCTGCATTAGATGAGTTGAAGTCAGCTAGGTACACATTTCCTTTTCTCACACTAGTGAGAACTGCTTTGTTGCTCCTCTTGTTAGTCACAACACAGACTTCTGAGTTGAAGGTTACTAAATTGCCTTTATCACAAAGTTGGCTGATACTCAACAAATTGTGCTTGAGACCATCCACTAAGGCAACCTCCTCAATGATGACATTGTCTTTTGAAATCAAGCCATATCCCACAGTATAACCCTTGTTGTCATCTCCAAAAGTAATACTTGGGCCAGCTCTCTCCTTGAACTCTGTGAGTAGGGTAGAATCACCAATCATGTGTCTTGAACAACCACTACCCAAGTACCATAGATTCTTTCTTTTTCCCTGCACACATCAAAATCAAATCAAGTTGATTTTGGTACCCAAGTTTCCTTGGGTCCTGCCTTGTTAGCTTTCTTTTTTTATTTCTTAGGCTTTATCTCATTTGACTTGGGGATATCAGATTCATCCTTAGTCATTTGAGTTGGGCCTTTGAAACCATTCATCATAACAGAATTATCATGTATACTTTGATTAACAGGGAATGGCATGCTACTAGTGAACATGTTATTCCAATAAGGCATGCTAAATGGCATTTATGGCATACTAAATGCAACATAATAGGGATTAGGTGCAAATAGCATATTAGCAAACTGTGCATTCATATTCTGTGTAGACATAGCATTCATAGGCATGGGATGCATGGCATTCATGTTGGGAAATTGAGGTGGCACAGATATGGAAGTAGGCATGGCAGATTTGCAATTAACAGACAAATGATTTACACTACCACACTTGACACAGATTTTTCTTGGAGCATATTTATCAGGTGTGTAGTTATTGTGTTTGTTAATCCCTACTTTACCATTTCTATTATTCTTCTTTTTAACCTCTGTTTTAACCTCAATTTTTTCACGTCTATCACTCAATTGCTTGACAGTCATATGACCAACATTAGTTTTTTTCCCTTTCTTAACTTTACTCGATTCTCCTGTAACAAAATTCTTGGAAACTGATCCATACTTTTCATTTAACTTAACGAGTTTGGCTTTACTGGTAGGCTTGCTCATATTCGACGGATGAGGATCAACATCACACGACGGATAACCCTTTCTGTTATCCGACGGATGACCCTCATCATCCGTCGAGTCTACATCTGTTAGCACTCCTTCCACCAAATTTGAATCTAGCTTCTCCTTGTTCTTCTTCCAGGCTGCATCACAAAAGGACTCGATCCCTTGAACTTTGGTGATTTGAGCATGAACATCTCTAGATGTTTTCCATGCCTTAATCACCTCTTGTTCACATTCAAGCTGCTTCTTTAAAATTTCTTCTTTCTTCAAGGACTCAGTTAATTCCTCATTGGAAATCTTACACTTAATTCTTAATTTTTCAAAATCAATGAATTGAGACTCTAGCACATTATTCCTCTCACTTAAAAACAAATTGTTTTATTTGATTTTAGCATTTTCTTTAGTAAGAGACTTAAGTGTAACACGCAAATGATATAACTCTGTAGACATGTCATTTATAGCATCATTACACTCAGCTTTAGATAGATATACAAGGTTTGTAGTAATTACCCGATTACTTGAAGAACTTTTCTCTGTTTCATCAGACTTGGCCATTAGGGCTAGATTGACATAGCTGACATCTTCATCTTCATCCAGACCATCTGCTGCCCAGTTATTTTCCTGTATAATGAAAGCCATTTCCTTTTGTTTGAGCAACTCAAAGTATTTTTGTTTATAATCCACAGGCTCAAACTTCTTTTTGTTGGAATCTGACTTTCTACACTCACTGGAAAAGTGCCCTGCTAAGCCATATTTGAAACATTTGAATTTTAATTTATCCACCATGTTTCTATTTGGTTTGCCTGCTCCAAAGTTCTTCTTGAACTTGAGCTTGGAAAATCTTCTGGAAAGAATGCTAGATGTTCATCAATGTCGTCCATGTCATCTTGGCTCAAAGAATCTTCATTTTCAGCTACCAGCCCCTTGCCCTTGTTTTCACAGACCCTTGAAGTTGATTCAACAGCTTCCATCTTTATCTCCTTCTCTTTTTCTAACTCAGCAACTAGTGCAATGGATCCTCCTTTCTTCTTTCCTCTCTTCATCCTCTCATCTTGCTCTATTTCAAGCTCAAAAGTCTTCAGGATGCCATACAGTCTCTCCAAAGTAAACTCCTTATAATCTTGAGAGTTTCTTAATGAGACTGTCATTGGTTTCCATTCCTTTGGAAGAGATCTAAGGAATTTCATATTGGAGTCTTTTGTCTGATAGACCCTTCCATGCAGCTTCAGAGCATTTAGTAGTTTTTAAAACCTACTAAAGATGTCAGTGAGAGACTCACTTTCTTCACTGTGAAAATGCTCATATTGTTGAATCAGTAGTTGCATCTTATTTTCTCTAACTTGCTCAGTGTCATCATAGATAATTTGTATAGTATCCCAAACATCCTTGGCAGTTTTGCAATTGATGATGTTGTCAAACATATCACCATCAACTCCATTGAACAGAATATTCATGGCCTTCTTATCTTTCCTGACTTGTTCAATATCAGGATCAGACCATTCATGCCTTGGCTTGGGGACTGATGGCTCATTTCCAGTTGCAGCTCTCATAGGTACATGAGGGCCTCTTTCTATGCAATCTACATAGGCCTCATCTTGAGAAAGTAAGTGAAGATGCATCTTTACCTTCCAGTGATGGTAATTATCTTTATCTAGAAAAGGAATCTTGACTCCAACATCCTTCTTGTTCATCTTGTTATTTTGTTGATCTTTAAACTCTTTGTTTATCAAGAGCGTGCTCTGATACCAATTGTTATTCCTTAACAATTCAACAAGAATTACAGAAGAGGGGTTGAATGGAATTCTTGAAACTTTTTCTTAAATAAAATTGTTCTAACTTAAATATATATATATATATATATGTGTGAATTGATTTGCAGAGTGCGGAATAATAACTTCAAAAGAATCAAAACACAAGTAATTAAAAACACAAGTCTTTAAAAAACTTTATGGTGGATTTGAATGTATCCACCAGAGATATATAATATATATCGAGAGAACTCTGTGTAGCAAAATGCTCACAGCTGCTTACAAATGTAGAACAACTAAGAATGCAGAGAAATGCTAAGAATACAGCTTACAAATGTTTCTCTCTTGGTTTCTTAGTTAGTTATTCTATTTGCTGCTTCTTGGTTTATATATCACTAAGATTACAAAGTAATAAGACAGAATAATAAAACAAAAACTATCAAGTCTAATACTATGCTACTTCATTACTCTATTTCAGCATCTTTGAATATCTTCATAATAGCATGGAAATGGCAATGCTTCTTTGTTCTCTAAAACCCAGTTGAATAGGCTTCCACATTCCATTTGCATATACTCGACGCATGTTACTGTTTTGTCACTGTCAACAGATGTTTGAATTCTTTATCCGTCAGGTTCATGATCAGTTATCTAGTTGATCATCCGTCGAATGGCATTGTTGTTTATCGTCGGGTAGCAATCTGGCACTTGACTTCATTTCATTTATGGAGGATTACAAGACATCATCTATGTACAATTAATCAACCTATTCTGCATATCTAGATAAAGTCAACATGACTTGAGTACTACTTACAAAATCTAAACAATGGTGTATGCAGAAATGTGCTACAGACTTATTGTTACATAAGCTACTCACTCAACGAATAATAAATCATCATCCGTCGGGGTTATATTGAGTCATCCGTCGGGACTATAATCCTTATCCGTCAAGTGCTCCAATTTTCACTAAGTAAAATCTACCAAGGTGTTTTGTTAATGAAATCATCAAATTCACAACATATACACAACAAAGAATCTAAGACAACCTCTGACATGGCTCAAGTTGTTCAGAGTGAAGAACAGCAAGCTATAGAAGAAATAGCAAATTCTGATCAAGTCATCAAGACATCAACCTCTGACAGTGCTCAAGTTGATTTGAACAAATTGACAGTTATTGATAAGAGAAAACTCCTATAGAAGAATGTTAATCCATCAGATCCTAAGAAAAGTCAATTGTTATCTGATTTCATGACTGTTGGATTGAAAGCCAGAGAAGCAAGAGAGAGAGCTGGACTAGGTTCTGAAGAAGCCAAAATCAAGACAAGAGTTGAAGTACTTACTAGAGATCCATTCTTATTGACTGACAAACCTCTTGAAGAAGTTACACAGAAACACCTTGATAAGGTTATATCTATTCAAGTGGTACTGGATGCTCATGATAAAAGTAATGTCAAAGAAAAGCTGATTCAGTTTCTTGAAGATGGAAGAGGATACAAAATGTCAGAATCAGATGTGCTGAATAAATCTCTGAAAGAACTTCAATTCTTTCATTATCTTTTGGAGATAAAGTCTGAGATTACTAGGAGATGGTCAAACTTTATCATGAAGACCATAAGGGATAAAGCAAGAATTTCTGGATCAAGTGTTACAGAATTCATTCCAAATATAGTTGAAGATGATGGAAGTGAAATTCCAATGAAGAAGGATTCTGCTAAACTTGAAGTTTTTTTGAAAGAGATATGTCTGTGCTATAATGATGATTCATCTCATCCAAGAGTAATCAGACTTGGTGATGGTTTAGAAAGAAATCATATCTCGGCACTAAGGACTGCAATCTATCAGATTGGGAGTCAAGACGAAGAGATGAAGCAAGTCAAAGCTACATTAGCTCAAGTCTTGAGGAATGCAGAAGAGAAACTGATATCAAACTTTGTCAAGAATCACTTTGGATTTAGATTGACTCAGTAAATTTGGTAAAAGCTACAAGGATTGTAAGATATAGTTAGTTTTCTAATTAAACTCTCATTGCATTTGTACTGAAATGTTTTTGACATCATCAAATCTATTAACTTGTATATTTTTCATAATTTACAAGTTGGGGGAGATTGTTAAATATATTTGAGATGCCATGTCTAATCTGTTGTGTTTAGTTTCAGAACTTAATATCAGGACTTACTGGAAATCAGAACTTACAGAATTCAGAACTTATATCAGAACTTAAGGTCGTCAGGATTTATATCAGGACTTAAGTGCGGGTACTTTAAATAAGGAAAGCAGCTGATTTACAGGAAAGGATCGTGACTAAAACAATAGAAGATATGCATGAAGAGTTAGAAGACTAGAAGACTTGTAAAAGATAATATCTGATTGATATATTTTAGGAGACAGAATTATATTTAATATCAATTAGAAGATATTTTGTAACTGTGTACTATATAAACACATATTAGGGTTTACACTATATGTGTTATCATTCACGAGGAAGATTATACATTGTAACCTAGCAGCTCTTAGTGATATTGTTCATCACTGAGAGAGAACAATTGTTCTATTGTAACAAAGTTTATTATATTGAATATACTTGATTACTGTTACATACTTGTGTTCGAAATCGATTTGATTGTATAAACACTATATTCAACCCTCTTCTATAGTGTTGTGTGACCTAACATTAAATTTTAGAAATTCCACTGAAATATGATGGTATTCAAAAATCCATGAATTTTGTTTTACTTGAAAAACTTGTGGATTTTGATGGATTTGGTAGTACATTTTTTAATCTTTTGAAATCTCATCAAAATACATGAGATTTTGAAAGATTTCTAAAAAACTTCACAAAATTATAAAGACTCTGCAGAATTTTTTTATCGACTCCGTCAAAATCCAAGAATATTCTGAAACTCGCAAAAATCTTGTAAAATTCATAAAATTCAAAATCTTAAGTGAATACACCCCTTTTAATTTCGAGGATATCCAATATAAGCAAATCTCCACTAAACTTATCTCTTGATTGGGGATTTTAAAGCTCAAACATTAATGAAAATATTGTGTTATTCTGGTTGAAGAGGATTGTTAGGTCACACTATCACTGTAGAGGGGGTGAATACAGTGTTTATCACAATCAAATCAAACTTCAATAACTTATGTAACAGAAAACAAACTTTATTTAAACAATAAACTCTGTTACAATCTGGAACTGTTATCTCTCAGTGATGAACAAAATATCACGAGAGCTGCTAGAGTTATACTAAATAATATTCTCGATAATGATAACACATATAGTGTAAACTCTATTTCTGTGTTTATATACTACACAGTTACAAGATATTCGCTAATTGATATGGAATATAATTCTGCTTCCTAAAATATATCAATCAGATATCTTCTATTCCAAGTATTCCATTCTTCACGGAATTCCTTCTTCATGCATATCTCTTCTTATGTTTATCTTGATCTTCTTAACTTTAATCAGCTACTGTCCTTATCTGATCGTCCTTCAGCACTTAAGTTCTGATATCTATCTCCTGATAACATAAGTACTGATATCCCTTAAGTTCTGACTTCCAGTATAAGTACTGATCAGTTAAGTACTGATTTGTTCTGTTCAAATAAGATCTGAAATCTAAACATAAAACATATTAGCCATGACATTATCAAATATATCTAACAATCTCCCCCAACTTGTAAATTAACAAAATATACAAGTTTAACAGATATTTGATGATGTCAAAAACATTAAGTACAAATGCATGAGAAATAGACAAGATAACTACAACTTACAGTCCTTAAAGTTTTTACCAATTCAACTTCTGATAACAACTTCAATCTGTATAAATATCAGAATTTAAGCAGTTGTAGATCTTCGACTTGGCTTCATCATCTTCTGATCTCTCTGATGTCAGGAGTTGTTCTGAGATAATTCTTCAACAAACATTTCTCAGCATATCTGAGTTCATCAATCATTCTCCGTTTGACATCTTTAAGCTCTGCAGTATCTTCACCAGTTTGAAATATTGCAGCTCTGAGATCATTAATCTTTGCTTTTCTCAACTCCCGATCTAGTCTTATGACATAAGCTTTATTAGACTCTAGATTGAATTCAAGCCCCTTAATACCAAGATATGTTCTGATCTGTGCAGTATTAGGCTTCATATCAACAATATCACCATTGTGATTTCTGTACTTTGGAACATATCTGCTGTCAGACTTAACAGAATAAAGTCTTTTCTGTCTCTGAATCTGTTCCTTTAAGTAGTTTGCAGCAGTCTCTGTTATTCTGTCATCCACTTGAAGTAAGAACAATACATGCTCCAATTCTTCAAAATACTTCAACGGAATGGCATTTTGTCTTATATGATAAACCCTACCATCTGTCATGAAATACAACATGATGTATTCTTTCAAGTAGGTATGGTAAACCATCTGTACAGATTCTAGTTGATTCAATCTTTCAGGAGTTGCTCCAATACCTGGTTCACACAAGGAAGTTGGATCATCAGTAGTGTTGTGTACTCTTCTTTCATCAGCACTTCCCAATCCAGTTTTATCTCTAGCTTCCTTTCCAGTAACTACTCTTGCTTCAAAACCACTTGAAGTAGTCTTCAAAGATTGAGTCTGTTTTGCTTTAGTGAATCCTGGTAGGAGTGTTTCAGATTTATTTTCTGATATCAAGTTAACTTGAGCACTGTCAGAGGTTACTTGCTTCTTCTGAATATCAGAACTTACAATTTCTTGACTCTGAACAACTTGAGCCATGTCAGAGGTTGTTTTAAGAACTTTTCTTGAAGTCAGAGCAAGATTATCTTTTCCATCAGTAATTTCTTCTTCCTCAGGAGGTACATAAGGCTTGATAGGTTCACCAACCTTTTCTTTACCCTTGGATCTTGGATCTATCTGTGGTTGTGATCTAGCCAAAGTTTCTTCAGTATGTATCCTTTCTTTGATCACAATGCCTTTAGGTTTTGGAAGTAACTTTTTACCAGAAGCTTCAGATTTAGATGTGACTTTCTCTGATTTAAGTCTGGCTTCTTCTTCCTTTAAACTTTCCAAGTCCATCCCTGGATTTTCTTGAAGAAATAACTGTCTTGACATTTCCTCATCAAGATCTAGAAGTTCATCAGAACTTATCCTTTTACCAGCAGCAGAACTTATTCTTTTCCCAGTATCAGAACTTGTTCTGTGACTAGCTTGTCTTGATGTAAACCTTCTACCTTGACTATGACCACTACCCATTCCAGAGTTTCCTTGGTCATCTTTTCCATCATCCTTTCCTTGCAGTGACTTGTTGGTTTTGCATTTGGACTTAATTACCTTCTCCCCCTTTTTGGCATCAGCAGGTAATAAAAGAGAGATAAGTAATTCCACTGAGGTCTGGATTTCAGTAAGTTGCGATTGCTGAGAAGCTTGATTTGTCAGAATTTGATCAATCTGAGCTTGTTGCTTCTCTT
The DNA here is from genome assembly GCF_009905375.1 of Apium graveolens. NCBI lineage: Eukaryota > Viridiplantae > Streptophyta > Magnoliopsida > Apiales > Apiaceae > Apium > Apium graveolens. The sequence goes on from NC_133655.1 coordinate 244,545,817, forward strand.
GAGTTTTCTCAATATAAGCAACCCTGTCAATGGTAGGTTGGAAGAACTTTTTCTTATCAAGTTTCCAAACTTGTTCCTGTTTAATAAAGTTCTCCTGAATCTTGTGTAGCTCTGCATGAGTATTGGAATGAAGACCTTGTAGATGTTTAGTACTCAATGCAGTGACTCTAAGCTGGGTTTTAAAATCATCAGAATTTAACATTTCATCAGCTTTAGTCAAGTGCTCAGCAAGATGTAAAGCATTTGGAACACATGAAACTGAGTTCCATTCCTTAGTCCACTCCTGACCTGCAGGAGTTTCACTCCAAGGTACTGGTGCATCCCTGATAACAAACTCCTTTAGCAGTTCAGACTTAGGAAGAGTCAATGGAGGAGTATGTCCTGAAGGACCTGCTGCATCAGCATCTACAGTTGTAGCAGCTTCACCAGTATCTCCAACATTTGCAGCATCAGAACTTAAAGAATCAGTATCTTCTGATAAGACAACTGTGTGAGTAGCAATGGAGGCTTCAACATCCTCTAATTGCTGATCGGATACTAAGTTCTGATCAACAGCCATATCCTGATGCTCACCTAAAATCTGATCATCATCTTGATGCAGAGAAGGTGATAGTGATAACTCAGGAGTTTGAACAGCATCAGTAACAGGTGTTGTGGAAGGATTATTTGTTGTTGGAGCTTCTAACAAAAGTATTTCAGGCACAACCAAGTTCTGAATATCAATTTCAGCACTTGTGCCTGGATCAACAAGAGATATAGAAGGTGAATTAGCCTTGTCAGATACAGGTTCCTGAGATTGAGTTGACGGAGAAGAAGTGACTGGAGCAAATTCCTTGTCTTGCGAGATCAGAGATTCCTGATCCCCTTCCTTAGCTGCTTCCTCCTCATCATCTGAAACTGGCCTCTGTGCCCTCTGTTTCTTGTACTTCCTTGTTGATGTGGATTCCTTGGGAGTTGCAGGAACCGTCATACGTCTAAGCCTCTTGAGAAGCCTAGAACCCCCAATTGCAGAATCCTTCTGAGAAGTTGCCTTCTCAGCTTCATATATCATAGGTTCTGAAGATGGAATCTGATCCTCAGAATCTGATTCATCTCTCAAAGTAATCCTCCGCTTCTTCTGAGATGTTTGAGGAACAGTCTTTGTTCTCTTTGGCTTAGAGGATGTAGGCTTCACAGTAGGTGCTGAAGAAGAAGGTTGAGCATTCTGCGAAGTGGAGAGATAGGATTTGAGATAAGTTCTGAGGGTAGGTTGAGTAGAATGAGAGGTAGGGACTGAGGTTGATGAATTTTGGTTATGGTGAGTTGGTTGAACATTTGAGTAAACAGATTTGTAAGTAGCTGGATCAGCATTTACCAGAAGCTGTTTCACAGACTGAGGAATCTGTAATTGTCTCACCATTGATTTCTTTGTGTCAGCATTTATCAGGTCGTTAAAGTACCTTTTTGCAACCTTAAAAGGTGGGGTTTGAGTGCTGACTAACTGGGGTTCAGCAGTACAATACGTATAAATAAGTTGACAGAATCTAGCAAAATAAACAACATCTCGATCCTCTGTCATCCTATCCCCAATAAAACCAATTATTCCAGTTGCAAAATCAAAATGAGTTTGATGGATAATAGCATACCCGATGTGCTGACTTAGAATTGGGATGGCATCAAAATTTGAACACTTGTTGCCAAAGGCCTTGGTGATGCAATCGAAGAAGAAACTCCATTCTCTTCTGATATTAGCCCGTTTCAATTGTCCAAGTTTCGTCAGACTCTTTTCATATCCCAATTCAGCCATTAACTCCCGAAGGGCTGAGTCCTCTGGAACTGAGAAAGTACAATCCTCTGGAAGATGTAAAGCCCTGCGTACTGTACCAGGAGTGACTACAAAAGATGAATCACCCACTTGGAAAATAATACTGGGAGTTCCACGGTTACCACCATCATCAAAAACGCCAGTCCTCCAGAACCTCAGAACTTGTTGACGTGAAAAGAATTCAGGCTGAGTTAAGGCGTACCCAACCTCACTATGTGCAAGAAGATCTTGCACAAAATGCAATTCAGATGGAGCTTCAGCATGATCAAGAATTGCAGCATAGTTGTTTGGAACAAACTTTGCTCCATCAATGATTAAATCCTTTGGTGCCATGTGAAAAAAATATTGAAATTCAAGTATGCCTGTTAGGTGTTTGAGATAATATCTGTATGAAAACAACGGAAATAGTAAAGTGAACGAGAGTAAAAGTAAGAAGAGAGATAGAAGATGAAGAAATTAAAAAGATTAACGAAATCTTCTCTCTGCTGTACTTATACAAAAAAAATGTTACCGTTGGACACCTGTCAGACATGCAGTAATAACGGATAGTTACTGGGCTCGAGAAAACAGTAATCATGACTTACCCATTTGCCGAGTTTCAAGGAAAAAAAAAACTGTTCCTTTTATCAAGGGAAACAATTCAAATTTTAACCCGTTATCACTGATTGGATTGTTTTTCACTGCAACATTAATATTCTGAAAATGAATCATGTTAAAAATGACCGAGATAATTTCTATGAATAAGTGCTGACGGAGAATCAGAACTTAAATAAAAACAAAATTTAAATGGTCATCAGAATATCAATCAGGATTTATCAACATAAGATAAAATAACTCAGAGACAAAATCTTGAAGTAAAGACAATTTTCATTAATATATCAAGTCAATACATATATGAAATAGAAATTACATCAATACAAGATTTTCCCTAAGCTTCTAATCCTAACATCAACAGCTTTAGTCCTAGCTAAGAAGCCTGACAAAGCTGAGGATGAAGAAGAACAGGAAGAAGACGAGATTAAGTCATCTTCCTCTTCCTATCTTCGACAAACAAGATAGCGAGTCGAATGATTCGTTCTTGCTGACGGATAGCTTCCCGCCTTTCCTCCTCCAGGCGCTCCAGATGGCGATGATAATCCATCTCGAAGAATAGAAGGTGAGCCAGCACCTCCTGTGGGACAGAGTCCCAGATCTCCTCAGGAATGGCTGTTATATGCCACTCCTGCCGCCACTCGGCACAACTGAGTTCCATTGTGAAGGTTTGTGTGTTCAAAAACATGTTGAATCGAACCATTTTGTTTTTGACAGAAGAAGGAGGATAAGTGTGTGAGAAGAATGTGATGGAAAGACTGATGTGAAGTGGTTGTATATATAGGCAAAAGAATGCCAAGAGACGCAAAGAAATTTAATGCTGACAGGTAGAAGTAATTCTACCTCGTCTCCCTAGACTTTGAAAAAGAATAACAGTCATTGGAAAAGGAATGTGCACATGTAACAAGAGTGATCTGTTCAAGGACGAGTGCCATTATGTTTTAACCATAGACTATTAATCTTCCACTTCAACATTTCGAAATTAATCTGAGACTGTTACCAAATTTTACTCACAGATAAGTCAAGTAAAGGGTTAGACTGAAAAATCAGAACTTAGACCTATACCAGAACTTAACAGTCATCAGAACATAATGTCTTAACTCGAACAAGGAATATCTATCTTAGTAAATACTCATACAAGTTCTTAGTTATGAACGTCAGAACTTAATCATCAGAACGTGTAACTAGAACTTGTCCTCAGAATTTGTGCAAAAGTGACACAATGACTGTTGATCTAAAATAACATAGACCACCACAGAAATTTCATCATTCATATGGAGTGATGTGTGTGTGCATTAAGCTAAATAACAGACAAAGAGTAAAGTCTGATCTACTTCAGTACATCTTAGAAATAAGTCATAATTAAAATTTTGCTAAAGAGCTGTCATTATCCTGAAACCTACTGATAAATGAGTTCATGCATGAGTCCACCTCTACTGTTTTTGTGCTAATTTTATGCATCTTTTGAAATTCTATTTTACAGAGGCTTCTCAGTGTAAGTGAGTCACGACTGTTTATTAGAATTTATGCTATTATCAGAGTATTTCTCCAGTAATCATAGAGTGTGAAAAGTCACCAAGAAAAATATTTTGCTTTTCTAATGCATATTTACTTAATACCAGCAATGCACTTGGGTCGTCCCATTCACATTTTTACTCTAGATCTCAAAGGAGTACCTGATATTATTCTTTGATTCTTTTTCTTTTTCTTTTGATAAGTGAGGTTTCTCAGCACTTAGTACATTCAGCAGTTTTACTAGAATCAGAACTTAAACAGATGAGTAGCATTATTCTAATTTGTGACTTAGTAATAAGATATACAAAGTAAACTTAACTAAGCTCAGTTATCAGAATTTGCTTGTGTCATAAGATTTCCACAGAAATAATTACTTCTTTCATGGGATCATTTGTTTATTGAAGACTAGTAGGTCAGTATCTAGCACAGTTATCCTCATGGGATTAAGTAGTTACTGAAACAGACATATCACTTATCAGAGTCTAGAAACATATATCAGACAACAGTCAGTACTTAAAGACATTTATCAATTAATGCACAGAATATACAAAGAGATTAATTCTGTAAATACTGATCATAAAGTCTGATAACATAGAACAAGTTTAAGCAGATTTAGAGAAAGAACCTGAAATCATTCCAAGTTCATTTACCAATTTTGAAAAGGTAGCTTCACACAGTGGTTTTGTGAAGATATCTGCTACTTGTTGATCTGTGGGAACAAAATGCAATTCCACTGTACCTTCATCCACATGTTCCCTGATGAAATGGTACCTGATGCTGATGTGCTTTGTCATAGAGTGTTGAACTGGATTACCTGTCATAGCAATAGCACTTTGATTATCACAGTAAATAGGGATTTTGAAATATGTTAACCCATAATCCAGTAACTGATTCTTCATCCAGAGAATCTGTGCACAGCAGCTTCCTGCAGCAATATACTCTGCTTCTGCAGTTGATGTGGAAATTGACTTTTGTTTCTTGCTATACCAAGAAACCAACCTGCCTCCAAGAAATTGGCAGCTTCCAATTATTAAATCAGGTGTATGTGATTTTGTCCACTTCCTTGCAGATGGAAGATTTTCTCTAGAACTGGATGCTCCCCCATGATTCATGCTGTCTTCGGTTTCATTTTCTGATGCTCCCCCTGAAACTATGCTCTCTGAGTTGGATCCTTCAGTATTTAGATTTTTAGCACTGTCAGTACTTGGCTTATCAGAACTTGACGAATCAGAATTTGAAGAGCCAGATGTATGTTCTGATGCTTCTTGAGATGTGATAATATCTTGAGTATGCTCCCCCTGCATTGGTGCATCTTCCTTTGACGTAGTCACCACAGTTTCAATAACATCAGAGTTTAATCCATCAGAATTTACAGTATCAGGACTTAGACTGTCAGGACTTGAGATATCAGAATATGAATCTTCATTTTCAAATCTCAGCTTATCATGATCAATGCAATCTTCAAGTCCAGTGATCTTCTTGTCATCAAAAGAGACATTGATAGATTCCATGACCACTTTTGTTCTCAAATTATAGACTCTGAAGGCTTTTGTAGAAAGTGGATATCCTACAAAGATTCCCTCATCAGCTTTTAGATCAAACTTGGATAGCTGTTCAGGATGAGTCTTGAGAACAAAACATTTACATCCAAATACATGAAAGTATTTGAGATTTGGCTTCTTGTTCTTCACCATCTCATATGGTGTTTTTCCATGCTTGTTAATGAGTGTTGCATTTTGAGTAAAACAAGCAGTCTGCACAGCTTCAGCCCAGAAATAGGTTGGAAGCTTTGCTTCTTCAAGCATTGTTCGTGCAGCTTCAATTAGAGTTCTATTCTTCCTTTCAACAACTCCATTTTGCTGTGGAGTTCCAGGAGCAGAAAATTCTTGCTTTATTCCATGATTTTTGCAGAACTCTTCCATTATCAAATTCTTGAATTCAGTGCCATTATCACTCCTCATTATTTTCACAGAATCTTTGATCAATTTATCCAGATGTTTGACATGATCAATCAGGATAGATGCAGTTTCACTTTTTGTGTGCAAGAAATACACCCATGTGTATCTGGTGAACTCATCTACTATGACCAACGCATATTTCTTCTTTGCAATAGACATGACATTCACTGGACCAAATAGATCAACATGAAGTAGATAATAAGGCTCAAGAATTGATGATACAGTCTTGCTCTTGAACGAAGATTTTCTTTGTTTAGCCTTCTGACATGAGTCACAAAGACCATCAGGAACAAACACTGATTTTGGCAGTCCTCTCACAAGATCTTTCTTGATCAGTTCATTTATCTTGTTGAAGTTTAAATGAGAGAGTTTCTTGTGCCAATTCCAGCTTTCTTCAGTTGAGGCTCTACTCACTAAACAGATTGCAGAACCATCAGAACTTGTTGAAAGCTTAGCTTCATAAATGTTACCACGCCTGAATCCCTTCAGAACAATTTTTCCTTTAGATTTACTAACTATTTCACAATGTTCTGCAAAGAAATCAACATGATAACCTCTGTCACAGATTTGACTTATACTCAGTAAGTTGTGTTTAAGTCCTGAGACTAGAGCTACATCTTTAATGATGACATTCCCAAGATTGATATTGCCATATCCCAAAGTTTTTCCAATGTTGCCATCTCCATAAGAAACACTTGGGCCAGCTTTCTCCACAAAGTCTGATAGCAGGGCCTTATTTCCAGTCATGTGTCCTGAACATCCACTGTCCAGAACTAAAATATTTTTCCTGTTGCCCTGCAATCAAAAAGACCACTAATTATTAGTTTTAAGGACCCAGACTTGCTTGGATCCTTTGGCCTTTTTAGGTTTGTTAACATTTGCAGCGGATTTAACATCAGATTTTATGTTAACAGTTTTCTTATCAGAACTTATACTAGAAGGAACAACAGAAACTTTCTTTAAAGAAGGTTTTATTTGATAATAATCATAGTACAAACTATGATATTCCTTACAAGTATAAATGGAATGCCATAAACTACCACAATGAAAACAAGGATTTTGTGGTTTGTATCTAACAGACTGACTCTTAACTCCTGACTTTGTAGATAAGGAGTTAATATTCTTATTCTTCCTGCAAAAAGAAGCCAGATGGTTAGAACTTCCACAGTTATAACATGCTTTCCTAGGAGCATCAGGAATAGATTTATAGTTATTGCTTTTATTCACACCTTCCTTTCCATTCCTGTTTTTCCTAGGTGATTTTACCTTGTTTGCATTCTTAACATCTTTCAGCTTATGCTTAAGCTGCTTCTTTGTCATTAAGCCTATGTTAACTTCAGCTGTCTTTTCCTGTTTTAGTTTGTCAGAAGCTAATTCCTTTTTAACTTCTGATTTCTCAGTTTCGGATTTTTCAGTTACAAACTTAACAGGTTTTAACTTCGGCTTTTGCTTATCAACAGGCTTAATTTCTTCAGTTCCTTTTTCATTATTTTCTTCATAACCTAAGCCCTCTTTCCAGTTTCCACTGCTCAGCAAATTTTGAGTTGCTTTGCCAGAGTTAGTCCAAGTTCTGATAATCTCTCTCTCCTTTTCTAACTCAGTTTTTAGAGATTCATTCATTTTTAGCACTTCATCCCTAACATAAAAAGCATCATCTCTATCCTTCTGAGTTTGATGAAACATGACTAACTCTTTTTCTAAGAAATTGTTTCTTTTCTTAAAAGCAAGATTTTCAGAAGTTAATCTTTCACATGTTAAAGTTTGATCTCTATAACTAACAAACATGGTCTTAAGATATCTTCTCAACTCATTAATATCATCAGTATGAAAAGCATAAGTAGTCTGAGGTACCTTTGTTTCAGCAGTTTCAGAACTGCTCTCAGAACTTGATTTTTCAGCATTTGCCATCAATGCATAGTTCTCCTCACTTTCAGAGTCTGAGGTGTCTGTCCAGCTTTTCTGCTTTGTGACAAGAGCTTTGCCTTTGTCATTCTTGGTCTTCTTGCACTCAGGAGATATGTGGCCTTTCTCGCCACAATTGTAACATTTAACATTAGCATAATCTCCTCTGTCAGACTTTCCTCCTTTTCCTTCAGATCTTCTGAAATTCTTCTTATCAGAACTTATGCCTTTCCTGGAAAACTTCTTTCCCTTCCTGAACTTCCTGTATGCAATCTTTGTGATTCCTTTCACCATAAGAGCACACAGCTTCATCATCTCCTCATCAGCATCAGTTTCAGGCAAGCTTTCAGAATCTGAGTCATCATCACTCTCAGAACTTGATGACTCAGTATCAGATTTTATGATAAGAGCTTTACCCTTATCTTTCTTTGAGGAAGGTGGTTTGGGGGATTCCTCTTCAACCTTGAGAGCAACTGTCCTTGACTTTCCTCCTTTTCTCTTGCTTCTTTGTTCCATCTCAAGTTCATGAGTCTTGAGCATTCCATAGATTTCATCAAGAGTTGTTTCATCAAGATTGTAGTTGTCTCTTATTGTTGTTGCCTTCAAATCCCAACATTCAGGAAGAGCTAACAGGAATTTGAGGTTTGTATCTTCAAGATCATACTCCTTATTAACCAATGACAAGTCATTCAAGAGTTTGACAAATCTTTCATACACATCAGTCAATGACTCATTAGTCCTAGAGTCAAAGTGTTCATACTCTTGAGTGAGTATTGTCTTCCTGTTCTTCTTAACTGTTTCAGTTCCTTGACACCTTGTCTCCAGTGCATCCCATATCTCCTTAGCAGTCTTGCAGTTGATTACCCTGTTTGACATTACATTATCAATGGCACTATGCAATAAGTGACGTACCTTGGCATCCTTAGCAATAGATGCTATATCTTCAGCAGTGTAATCATTCTTTTCCTTTGGTACGGTCATTGCTGCTTCACCTGGAACTACAACAGCGAGCTTGGTAGGTTTGTGAGGCCCTTCCCTGATTCTATCAAGGTATTCTGGATCTGTTGCTTCCAGAAACATGGTCATCCTTACCTTCCATATGGGATATTCAGATGGTCTCAATATGGGAACTCTGATAGTCTCATATCGACTCTGAATTGATGTCTTTGATGATTCCTCAGTTTTGGTAGGCTTAGTTGGAGTTTCTGTGTCAGACATGACTGTGTTTGGATCTTTAACTGTATGTGTGTTAACAGATAGCTCTGATACCACTTGTTAGGTCACACTATCACTGTAGAGGGGGTGAATACAGTGTTTATCACAATCAAATCAAACTTCAATAACTTATGTAACAGAAAACAAACTTTATTTAAACAATAAACTCTGTTACAATCTGGAACTGTTATCTCTCAGTGATGAACAAAATATCACGAGAGCTGCTAGAGTTATACTAAATAATATTCTCGATAATGATAACACATATAGTGTAAACTCTATTTCTGTGTTTATATACTACACAGTTACAAGATATTCGCTAATTGATATGGAATATAATTCTGCTTCCTAAAATATATCAATCAGATATCTTCTATTCCAAGTATTCCATTCTTCACGGAATTCCTTCTTCATGCATATCTCTTCTTATGTTTATCTTGATCTTCTTAACTTTAATCAACTACTGTCCTTATCTGATCGTCCTTCAGCACTTAAGTTCTGATATCTATCTCCTGATAACATAAGTACTGATATCCCTTAAGTTCTGACTTCCAGTATAAGTACTGATCAGTTAAGTACTGATTTGTTCTGTTCAAATAAGATCTGAAATCTAAACATAAAACATATTAGCCATGACATTATCAAATATATCTAACAAGGATCTTGAACCGTCAATTTTTTATTTCTTTACTATTTTAAGAGTGATAAATTGGTTTGGATTTTCAAAGAAAAATTTAAGTTATAATTAAAATAAATCCGCCAATAAAAATGAAATAAAATGCAATACTCGTTAAAATTTGAGATTTTTTATTCAGTTTATTAGACAAATTACTATTACTATGTACACCAACAAATCATTATATTTTGGGGTCAGTGGTGGACTTGTTGTTTACCCAAGTTAATTGTATTCGGGATAGTAGTCTTTGATTTATTTCAGAATCGGGACTTGACCCAGTTTTTGAAAAAGGTTTGAGATTTGACCCGGATTGTTATATATAGTATCAAAGCCGAATCTCAAAAATTTGATGCGTTGAGTTGCCGGAGGTAGGGACACGGATGTTGGTGGTATTATTCCACTATGGAAAGAGATTTAGAGGCGGGGACACGACTCCGGCCGATATTGACTAAAAACGATCCTGGTCTATGGGCTGTCTGTTTTGGTTTGACGAGAACGTCAGGAGTTTAAGTGTGAGAATTTGTAACATCTGAGTCCCACTTCGCTAAGATTTGAGACTTATATTCAGTATATGCCAAAGTGCTACTATTATGTGCACCGATAAATCATGATATTTTGGGGACCCTATGGTGGGTTTGTTGTTCACCCAAGTTGGTTGCATCAGGGTTAGTGTGCTTTTACTTATTTTGGATTTAAAATGGAGACATGACCCGATTTTCAAAAAAAATCAGGATTTCACCTGAGTTGTCATAAAAAAAATGACCAAAATACCTCTTTTTAGAAGTCCTTTTACCCAAAATACCTATTCTGAAATAAAATGACCTAATTACCAACCAAATACTCCACCATAGAGTAACAGGATAATATGTAGCGACTGGGAAATTTGCGACATGATTAAGTGAATAAAGTATACTTTTGTGTTGTAATATTAAATTATGTGGATAAAGTGTGATAATGTGAATTATATGTTATTATATGAAGTGGAAAGGTTTAAATGAATATTATATTCCAGTTTGACGTGTCAACTGGTATAAGAAGAATGATTGAGAAGCGTAGTTAAAAACGCTCAGCGTCGGCCCGTTAGACAAGACGCGACCCGTTACGGGAAAAGTGGTTATTAATTAAAAAGGGGAATTCTTATGAATGAATGTGTTACGATATGAGTCATGATATATGAATATATGCTATTGCTTGAGAATGTGCTTGATTATGTGCTCTGGTTATTTTTTTATAAATTTTAAGGGATTATTTGATTTAAATAAGAATTATTGAGCCTTTATATAATTTAATTAAATTATCCGAGTATAGACAAGGCGTGAAATTTATTTTATTATCTTCGAAATAGTCCTAGAGACTTTCTAAAAATGATAGATGAAATTATTTCATGATCGGTGTATTTTAAAATGATTTAATTGAGATTATTTTGGGCGTAATCTTGTAAAATTCATAGAAAATAAACCGTACGCTCAAAAATTATTTTAAAAATATGGTTGGAAAACTAATTACGAACTCTATATTTTAAAATTGATATTCCTTCCATTTTCATCTTTTCTGAGAGAGTTATATAATATTCAAATTCATTTTTGAGTTGAAAATAAAAGAAAAGAGAAATGAAAAAGCAAAATATGGTGCAATTATCATACTACCCCTGCCAAACCATTATATAAACCTCCCTCCCTTCTCTTTTTCCTCTCTTCTTCTCCCACTTCTCTCTTCTCTCTTTTTCCTCCCTCACTCCCTCACACTCTCTCTCTCTCTCGGCTCTCTCATTCTCTTTTTTTCTCTCTCTTACATGCTACCTCAAAACCTAGCTCAAATTCAAAGATCTAACCATCACTAATCATCATTTTCAGCCCTCTATTCATTTATACTTTGCATGTAAGTTTTTAAGCAAATTTTCATAGCTTCATCTCTTTGGTTACATTCAAGGAAGTGCAATTTCTTGGTATGTGACCATGAGGGAGTATAAACAAGAGTTTGTGTGTGATTCTAAGGTCCAAAACTCAAAGAGGAGACCCGTGTATGGGCACTCGTAAGTTCGACCACCACCGGCCGTGATCAAATGAGAGCCGGTGGGTTTTAGAAGTGTGATTTTCCAAGTGCTATAGTATAATCTTGCTAAGATACAAATTGCATGTTTGATATTTGATGATTTCTTGAGTTTTGATGGTAAATGAAGTTTTATGCTTAGAAGATTGGATATATGGTTTATTAGTAGGTGATTTTGTGTTTAGTTGAATGAAATGGGATGCATGTCATAGAAATATATATGCATGTCACTAAGAGTCATTGCATGTTAATATTTTAAGTTTCTTTTGGTTTTGAACACTTGATAGGTTCGAATTTTTCTTAAAAATTGTGTGGGAGAAATGATTTTGATGTGTGATAGTATGCATGGTAGCATTAAAATGGTTGCAAGTGATTTGGTTGGTTTTGTGTTGATGTTAGGTTCGAATTTTTGTAAATAAAAAGGAGAGGAGTAGTTGTTTGCTTAGGGTAATTGAGGTTTAAATAATTAAAGAATCTTTTGTCATGATTAAGTGGTTTTAGTTTGAGTTTTTACTATTTAAAAAAGGTTTTTGATTTTGATTAAAGTTTACAAAGGATTTTGGTTTGAGGATTGAATTGTGTATCGATTTTCTTTGAAAATGGTTTAAAAGGATGAATTTTGGCTTGAACTAAGGTTTATAAATGATCCTTGTACTTGCATGTCAATTTGTGGTATTGCATGTAACAAATTAGGGTTAAAAAGGGGTTGCTTGTAAAAATTTGATTTCTTGTTTGTATTTTGTGAAAAAGCCGAATGGTTCATGGATTTCAAAAGGATTGATTAAGTTAATTGGTTGATTTGATTCTATGGTAGAGATAAGTGAATGCATGTAAGGTTACTAAGAATTATTTGGTTTATTTGTTTGGTTTTGGTTCAAATTATGTGAATTAAAAAGGAGGATTGAGTCGTTTCGATTCTAAGATTATATAAGTGGTTGTTATGACTATAGTATTGAGTTTTATGTAAAGTATATTGTTTTATGTGTTATATGAGTATAATTGTAATTATACTCGTAAATTTAATGTAAGCGATAGAGCGGATTGGGTTAAGTGTTAAACATTCTGAGAACATCGAGTGGGAATCTAATTAGGGTTTTGATTTTGGATTGTAGATTCGGATCGTGAAGGCATTCAGGCTAGAAAAGGTGTTCTAGGTGGCAGTAGCTCAAACCCCGTAAAACAGGAAAGCGAATCCAGGCAAGTAACTCTTATGACTTGTATAAATTGTTTATAGAGAGGATATTGTTGATGCCATGATAGAGTAATGATCTTTATAACACTTGTGATAACCTGTTGTTGATTCTTGAACCCTGATATTGATTCTTGTACCATACCTGTTATTGATTCCTTGAAACACCCTGATATTGTTTTTGTAATGACTTGATATGATTATTGTTAAAACCCTTACAGTAACCTTGTTGATTCATATCCTGAATACCTATTGATAGCTTTAAATACCTTAAATTCGCGTGAACCTTATAAGAACCTATATGAACTCCCTTGCGTATTATTTCAATTAACCTATATCCTTCCTTTGTATACCTTATTCTGTAGTGATTTCTAGAACTGTTCTGAATCCCTAACTTACGTACTTTGATTATCATTTGATTTCGACCATAATATTGATCTTTGATTACTTTTGATTCATTCATTCCTTTGAATTCTTGGAATTGCACTTAAGAATGATTTTTGACTTGAAAGAGTCTGAATGATTTTATATTCTTGGTAATGATAAAATGAACTTAGTCAAACCTTTCTTTTCCAACACAAGGTTTTCCAAATGAATTCCTGATGGATTGGATTGAGACGTAAGAGACTAGTGGGACTAGTCCAGTCATATAAGAAACTAGCGAGGCTAGTCCAATTTAAGGTTGAAATTATGCCATAGTTACCTTAACGACCAGATGGAGGTCGGTACGGGCTTATCACCTGTATTATTTATAAAAGTCAAAGTAGTCCAATCAAGGGTTCCCTATCACTTTATAAAGAGAAATTGAATGCTTATATTTAGCAATTGCTTCTTTGAAAATGCAATGATTTAAAATGAATTGAGATGAGTTGATTGAGTTATTGTTCAGCTTATAGTTTTGAGAACCCTGATTTTTATCTCTGATACTGTTATCAATCATATAATTGATTCCCAGAGTTGAATAGATTCTTGCTTTCCACTTGAAAGATCCTTTGAGATCTTATTAATGATTTGTGATGAATATCGGCTTTCACCCTATCATGAGCCTTGATTCCTGAAAGCCCCAAATCTTTCTTCATAACCCTTTCATAGCCAGAAATAGAAACCTACCACCTAGAGATTTAAAGTAGAATGCCTTAAAAGCAGTTTTGGTTATTTAATATTGTTGCATCAGAGGACTGTCATATAGTTACTTGTTGAGCTTTTTATGCTCATATATTTTGCTTTGTTCTAACCATGGAAGTTAAGCAAGAAGATGGCCAGACTTAGGCGCACTGCTCGTAAGAGCGTACCTGGTGGCCCCTACCGTGTTGTAGGCTTTTAGATGCCAGATCAGGTAGTACATGTTGTGTGAGCAAGTGTTTTAGTTGGAAAGTTTGTAAAGATACAATGGGTTATATGTCGGTTCCAAGTCGGAATTGATTGTGTAAATTAAATATTTTTATTTTGGGGTTGTAATATATATATTATCTGGTTGGTAGTTGTAATCTTGTCTCAAACTTAATCCTATTTAGATCTTGGTAATAGTTAATCGGGGTTTATGTTTAATTATTGTTAGTTTCAAGGTATGTGGGTCCTTATTTCCTAACCCCGAGATTGAGGGGGTCACATAATACGCCATTTCCAATATAGTACTAGGGTGATACTACTTTTTCAGTGGAATATCATGTGTGATACTCCTCTTTTCAGTGGAGTATCAGGCCTGATATTAAATATTAAAAAGTATAAAATATTATACATACTTAAATAATAATTTTAAAAAAATTTTAAAAAAATTAAAAAGTAAATAAATTATATAATGCTCCAATGACGGTGAAGTATCATCTTGATACTCCACCGTTATTGGAGCACTATGTAATTTATTTACTTTTTAAAATTTTAAAATGTTATTTAATAATTTTTTTATTTAAGTATATATCATATTTTATACTTTTTAATATTTTAGAGTTCAACAACTCATAATCCGGGTTTAGAAATATTTTAAAAAATGAATAAAAGTAAAATAGATTTATGGCCCCTTTATGCCCTAAATTAAATCCTAGAACCTAAACCTAATTAAAGTGTGAATCTTAATTTAATAATTTTATATTTTAGATGATACTCTACTGACAAAATAATACTTGGGCTGATACTCTATCACTATTGATAAAAGAGTATCAAGCATGATACTCCATTGACAAAGTAGTATCATCCCGATACTCTTGAACTATCAAGCTATCACTTCACTGAAAATAAAATATCATGCAGTTATTTTGGACATTGTTATGCAATACATGCATGTACATTAACAAGACTAAGTCAAATTGACAACCCTAAGTAAGTTGTATAATAATCTATGTTTGTATTATGTATTGTAATTCTTAAGTCTGTAAAAATGTTCAAGGGCAGACTGGAGTCTTTTTCCGTAAACAGCATCAAGCCTAAGAATTCTATCTGGAAGAAGATCAAGAAGATCATGCCTCAGAAGAATTCTGAAGAAGCTTGAAGTTGAATAAATCTGTTTTGGGAAAAATATCCTAAGTCAAGTTCTCTACAAGTCACAGATTAAGTATTATAGAAAAGTCATTCGAGAACTCCAGAATGACTTATTGAGAAATCGAGAAAGCTATTAGAGAACTCAGAGATATCGACAAGCCTAATTGAAGACATGAAGATTGGAGATATCGACAAGTCATTTCTTCACTAGAGAACTCTGAGATCTCGATAAGTCTATTTATCATTAGAGAACTCAGAGTTATCGATAAGTCAAAGTGAAGACATGAAGATGTGAGATCTCAACAAGCCAGATTCTCTTATAGAGAACTCAGAGACTTCGATAAGTCAAATCACTGTAGAATAAATAGAGATCTCGATAAGCAAATATACTTATCGAGATGTCAAGTTCTCTATATACAAAACTGGAGATCTCGAGGAAAAACTCAAAATACAAAATGCAGACCAGTTCAATATCCAAGATTATTAAGCAACAAATAATCTAATCAGTTGGATTGACAAGTCTACAAAAGCAGCTTGAAGAGTACAAGATCAAGGGCCAAGATTAATTGGAAAAGTAAAGTCACAGGCGTGCAAGATTAGCAAAGATACACTAATCCAGAAATAGAAAGATTTGATTATTCAAAAATAGGGTTTAGTATAATGCTGTTGCATACTGTGTAATAACCAGTGTTTACTATTCTATTAAGTAAACACTGGATGCTTTGTTTAGTGGTAACAATTTAGATCATAAATTTTGTATTCTCTCAAGGAAGCAGCAAAGCTCTTTATTATCAAAGAGCCTAAAAATTTTGTAGCAAGACATTCTTAATTTTAATAAAAAATTAAATGAGTTTTGAAAGATCTTTGTTCTTTATTGTTAGATGCTTAATTTCAGTATTAACACATTTCACTACAAGATTTAATTTACTTTGTTCACCACCAGAAACAAATCAAGAAAAGCTTAAAAACACTAAAACACAATCACCCCCCCCCCCTTCTGTGTGTTATTCATTACCTAACAAGTGGTATCGGAGCAAAATCTGAAAGTAAACAGATTCAAGATCTTGAAAGAATGAATACACAGAAAATCAGTACCATCGAAATCCCTACTTTTGATAAAATTAACTACACTCTATGGAAGAAGAAAATGTTGTTGTTTGTCAGGATGGCCAATCCACTATACATTCAGATTCTCAAAAATGGGCCTTTCATTCCTATTGTTAGAGTTGAGGAATCTACAGATGGAGACATGGTCATCCCAGCTCATTATGCTCCTAAAGATCCTTCAGAATACAGTGAGTCTGAGAAAGAAAATATTTTCCTAGATAGTGGCTTGCAGCTGATCTTAATAGAGTCACTTGACAATGTAATGTACAACAACATTGTCAACTGTGACACTGCTAACCATATCTGAGAAAAGAAAGAGATACTCTGTAACACCCCCAAATCCGGGGTCGGGGATCCGGGTTGTCACGAGTTCCATTTCCCTTAATAACACCCAATCTTAATAATTAATCAACTACTCTGTACTGTGACCCCACAATAAACACACACACCACAAGTTATAGTCTCAGAGATGAATATCCAAAAATAATTACAAGTCATTTTATTCCAAAATTATATGCCATTACACCTTAAAAGGGTTTCTGAATAAATTTACATTTCTTTGCCATTATTACAATTCATAAATATACATAATCTGGTACATCAAAAGTTGAAAGCCTAGCCTATTGGTA
The DNA here is from genome assembly GCF_009905375.1 of Apium graveolens. Lineage (NCBI taxonomy): Eukaryota > Viridiplantae > Streptophyta > Magnoliopsida > Apiales > Apiaceae > Apium > Apium graveolens. The sequence goes on from NC_133655.1 coordinate 244,562,927, forward strand.
GCTCCTCCTCAGCTACGGCGGCATCAACGCTTCCAGAAAACTGCGGAACGTTTCCTAACCGCTTGCGTATTGGAAGCTTGGTCTTGTTCATCTTTTCTATCTGTTGTTGTGTGATGAAAGAAGAAAGCAAGGGTGAGCAGCAAGCCCACCAAAATAATATGTATAATGATTAACAATATATGAGCCTTCTCATAGTACTCATGAAAGTCTTGGTCAAAAGAAATGAACCAAGTATGATATCTTAATGCGATGAAGTCGCAAAATATTCAGTATACATACATATATACTTTTTAAAATCTTGGAAGTCCTCTTCCATGCATAATATACACAGAGTTCCAGTTTATAACTGTATAAAAATAAATATCGTTGCAAGGTGATCTCATATATCTAACCTTGTCTCAACGTTTTTCTGAAAGTCTTTGATATGCATAAGATAATCATTTACTAGATATAAGTTTAAAAGATGAAGTTACAAGATACTCCAATATACTTATATCTTTTCCGAATACTACTTGAACTACCACCGTTCAAGTTATAATTAGTTTCAAAAGTTCATCACACTGATGAGACTACAAGATAAGACTTGAATAGATTCAATCTTTGAAATATTTTGAAGGAAATGAAGTTATGATATACTTCATTAAGTTCCGATATATATATCCACATATACATCTTCTTTATACAGTCCCTGAAAACCTCTATCATGTAAAGTATGAACAGAGTTTGTAACATCCAATGAATTTTTTTGGAAGGGAAAAAGAATTGTGGCATAAACCCGATATCTTGCTGATCAGGCAAAGATACCAATAAGTAACATTTTCTACTAGTAGATGGACGAATTCCCCACTGGTCATCACCCTGGTCGCAATAGGACCTTATGCTGGACTGCCACTCAGCCACTTATGCATTTGATGGACTCCCACTGAGCCACTTACACTATCATGGACGCTCACTGAGTCCATGTTGCTTATGCCGACTCGATAGATGGACTTACTTCCCGAACGTTGGGTAAGTAATCAATTCATTTACCAAAACAGCAACCTCGTTGCGAATATAAAATACACCACAGAGCCGGATCCCTCAGGTTTTGAGCGAGTATTTAAATCCCCTTTAAAAGGAAGATCTTAAATATAAAAATGAGTTTTGGGATCCGCTCTAACTTTTAAAAATCATTTTGAGGTAAAAGGAAGATCTTAAATATAAAAATGAATGTTTGGAGTAATGCTGATTTAATAAAATAAATCAGTCCTAATATATTTAGAAAATATCTAAATATTATTATTTAAATAATATTCCCATAAAGAATAATTGAGGTAAAAGTTGGAAAACTTATACTTGAAATGAATAGTAAATAATCAAAGATATCCTTATACGAAAGTAATATCTTTATTTGAATAATCAAAAGTAAGTTTGATTATCGAACATTATTCTTTAATAAAATAAAGAATATTATTAAATAATAAGCGGAGTCATAACACCTCGAATGAATATTATAAATAATATTCATTAAATAAAATAAAGGAGTCATACATCCTCAAATGAATATCCAATTAATAATCATTAAATAATATAAACTGAGTCATAAGCCCTCGAATGAATATTCGAAATAATATTCAATTAATACAATAAAAGGAGTCATAAGTCCTCGGATGAATATTCAAAATAATATTCAATAAATAAAATAAAGTTAAAGTTATCGAATAAACCTTATTCGATTAATAGTTTTGAAACTATAACCATATATATATAAAATATATATATTATACTCGGGAACATCGACTCCCGGTTTAGAAATATGTTCACCTTTTGATCCCCTATACTAAGGGTAAACTCAAATACCGCTTATCTCTAGCATAGGTATTATGCAACTATAAGCATTTGAACCAACAGATATATAAATCAAGAATATGAAACAGGCATGCATATATACCATATCACATGCTACAATATATCGCAAGAATTTGCTAATAACAAATATGCATTTATCGCAAGATCATGCATATACACATATACATCACAACAACAGTTATACGGGTAGAAAACTTTCCTGAGCGACTGAGGGTTATTAATGGCTTGGGACGAGTCTGGTAACCTATAAACAACATGTGAGTTGGAATTAAACCAAAGTCACTTGTAAATATATACTTTAACCAAATTAGACTCTAACGCTCGCTTTGCGCTTACGGATTCTCTTAAGTCACTCGAGTACCCTCGGCTCCACCATTTTTAATAATTTAACCATTACGAGTTTTAAGGCGATTCCTTCGCGAGTGTCTTACCAACTGCCTAACACACTTAACATAATTGTTTCATACACTAATTAACCCTTTTTAGGTCTTTAACCTATGTTTCAAAGTAAGGCGAGGGGTAATGTTTCGTTCGCGAAACGTCGTTACTTAAAACGGCCGTTTCTCCTAAACCGTACATCGGAATCAAACGAACCACATATCAAAACGAAGCTCATAACATGAAATATCTAAACATGGCAATGGTCAAAACCTAGCAGGGAGTTCTCGGGTCCTAATGTTATGAACAAAAGCAGTCTAAAGTAAATCGGACATTACGACGGCTATGTTTACGCGATTTCCCAATTTTATACCATTCCAATTCAACCACCAAACAACCCCAATCCATTCATACAACCAAAGTCCATCCATATCACACTACAACAGCCCCAATCAACTCAATATTAACAATTATACTTATTTTTAAACTTGAATATAACTATACTTAAATCCTTTAACCAAACCATAAGATTTCAACATTCAATTCACCACCATTCCAACCCAAACTTTAAACCAACAAGCATTAAGCTACTTTATTACCATAACAACCAAAATCATTCTAATATACAAAGTAAAGCTAGGGTTTGGAGATGATATACCTTCCTTGAAGTGATGTGAGTAGCTAGGAAGCCTAAAGAAGCCTTGATCTATGCTTAAGCTACCTTGAACTTTCATAAAAAATTAAGAAAACCAAAGTTATTTCTTGAAGGTTACTATTCACCATCTTCTTCCTTGATTTATTGGAAGAGATTGTGAAGGAATTAGAAGCTTAAACTTATAGGATATCCATATCTATATACAAAGAACCTTAGATAATTACCTTGTGATTTAACAATGCTTGGAACTTGATTTTTTGGAATTTTCTTCTTTGAAAAAGAAGAAAAGCCGAGAGCAAGCTTGGAAGAAAGAGAGATTTTTGTGTTTTTGCTTTGATTTGATTTTTGGTTGGTTGTTTTTGTTTAGATTTTGGTTAATTACCTTAATAACCTTGAACTTTGTGTGGTTATCATTCATCCACACCTCCTTCCCTCCTATGTCATGCTTACATCACCTTATTATGTCATCATCCCTTAATTGTCCTCTCCTTATTGGTTGGATGACCTCATCATCCCTAACCTCCTTGATTAACTTCCTAATTGTTTGCCTAATGACCGCTGATCTATTATACAGTTCGCTTAACTTTCGTTTTCGTTTATCGTTTGAGGGATCATACCTGCGATCTTATTACTTGGGTTTCCTTAACCTTTCTCAATACATTCTAATCCTTTTATGATCCTCTCTTATAATCCTTTTATTTAAATCCTTTTTATACTGTTACCTTATACTCAATTCTTTCCGTATCTAGTGGATTTCCGGGAAAAATCAAAGTGTTCGGAATTGGATTCTGACAATCTTTATATACACTTATATACCATATAGAGTACTAATAAAATCTCAGAATATCAATAACAGAACCCCTACATAGTGTGGCATGAAAAGTTTTCTTATTCAGCATAATCTGCAAAATCACTATTCATAAGGGTTTCAAAAATTTCCAAAAATTGGGTTATTACATACTCTGTGAAGGAACTGAGGAAGTTAAGTTAAATCAAAGAAGGATACTGATTTCATAATATGAGGGTTTCATGGCTAAGCCAAAGGAAAGCATTACGGATGTGTTTGAAAGGTTCAACAAGCTGATTAATGACTTGCAGCTACATGATAAATATTATGAAGCGGAAGAAGTGAAATTGAAGTTTTTCTCACACTCCCTGACCATTTGGAACAGAAAATTTCGGCAATCAGAGAAGGGAGAGACTTGACCGGATTGACTCTGGAAGTTTATATGGAATCTTAAAAACATATGAATTGGAAATGATTCAAAGGAAATCAATAAGAGCTGGTCAAGGCCATGTTGTAGACGGTTCAAGTGCTCTTATTTTTAATGAAAGTCAGACCTCTAATGATGAGCCAAGATTCCCGACTCCAAGTGTCTCAACTAGTGAGCAAAGAAACAATGATTCACAGGAACAAGTCATACTGGAATTGGAAGAAGATGAGTTCTGTAATAACCCCAAAAATTTTGAACTTTTTGTAACCCTTATGAATAGTGTTTTTGCTGAATGAGAAAACTTTTCATGCCACACTATGTAGGGGTTCTGTTATGGATATTCTGAGATTTTATTAGTACTCTATATGGTATATAAGTGTATGTAAAGATCGTCAGAATCCAATTCCGAACACTTTGATTTTTCCCGGAAATCCACTAGATACGGAAAGAATTGAGTATAAGGTAACAGGATAAAAAGGATTTAAATTAAAGGATTATAAGAGAGGATCATAAAAGGAATATAATGTATTGAGAAAGGTTAAGGAAACTCAAGTAATAAGATCCCGGGTATGATCCCTCAAACGAGAAACGAGAACGAAAGTTAAGCGAACCGTATAACAGATCAGCGGTCATTAGGCAAAAAATTAGGAAGTTAATCAAGGAGGTTAGGGATGATGAGTTCATCCAACCAATAAGAAGAGGGCAAGTAAGGGATGATGACATCACAAAGTGACATAAGCATGACATAAGGGGAAGGAGGTGTGGTTGATTTAAAACCACACAAAGTTCAAGGTTAGAAAGGTAATTAACCAAAAACAAAACAAAAACGACCAAGCTAGGCAAAACAAATCAAAAACACAAAATCATTTTATTCTTCAACATTGCTCTCGGCTTTTCTTCATTTCAAGAAGAAGAATTTTCAAAAATCAAGTTCCAAGCTTCCTTAATTGGTAAGATAATTATCTAGTACTCCTTATGCATAGATATGGCTATCCTATAAGTTTAAGCCTCCAATTCATTCTCAATCTCTTCCAAGAAATCAATGAAGAAGATAATGAATAGTGATTTCAAGATTTTTAACTTGATTTTTCTTGTTTTTCCTTTAAGATCCAAGCATCCCTAAGACATCTCAAGGCTTCTTAAGGCTTCCTAGCTACTCCAATCACTTCAAGGAAGGTATAACATCTCCAAACCCTAGATTTACTTTGTATATTAGGATGATTTTGATGGTTATGGTAAAAGAGTAACTTGATGCTTGTTGGTTTAGAGTTTGGGTTGGAATGGTAGTGAATTGAATGTTGAAATCTTATTGATTGGTTAAAGGACTTAAGTATAGTTTAAATTCAAGTTTAAGAATAAGTATAAATTGTTAATGTTGAGTTGATTGGGGCTGTTATGATGTAGTGTGGATGGATGTTGGTTGTATGAATGAATTGGGATTGATTGGTGGTTGAATTGGAATGGTATAAAATTGGGAAATCGCGTAAACATAGTCGTCGTAATGTCCGATTTACTTTAGACTGCTTTTGTTCATAACATTAGGACCCGAGAACTCCCTGCTAGGTTTTGACCATTGCCATGTTTAGATAGTTCATGTTACGAGCTTCGTTTTGATATGTGGTTCGTTTGATTCCGATGTACGGTTTAGGAGAAACGGCCGTTTTAAGTAACGACATTTCGCGAACGAACCATTACCCCTCGCCTTACTTTGAAACATAGGTTAAAGACCTTAAAGGACTAATTGGAGTATGAAACAATTATGTTAAGTGGATTAGGCAGTTGATAAGGTACTCACGAAAGAATCGCCTTAAAACTCGCAATGGTTAATTTATTAAAAATGGTGGAGCCGAGGGTACTCGAGCGACTTAAGAGAATCAGTAAGCGCAAAGCGAGCATTAGAGTCTAATTTGGTTAAAGTATACATTTACAAGTGACTTTGGTTTAATTCTAACTTACATGTTGTTTATAGGTTACCAGACTCGTCCCGGGCTATTTGTAACCACCAGTCGCTCAGGCAAGTTTTCTACCCGTATAACTGTTGTTGTGATGTATATGTGTATATGCATGATCTTGTGATAAATGCATATTTGTTATTAGCAAATTCTTGCGATATATTGTAGCATGTGATATGGTATATATGCATGCCTATTTCGTATTCTTCATTTATATATCTGTTGGTTCAAATGCTTATTAGTTGCATAATACCTATGCTAGAGATAAGCAGTAGTTGCGTATACCCTGAGTGTAGGGGACCCAAAGGTGAACCCTTTTCTAAAACCGGGAGTAGATGTTCCCGAGTATATTATATATATATATATATATATATATATATATATATATATTGATGTAGTTTTCAAAACTATTAATCGAATAAGGTTTATTCGATAACTTTATATTATTTAATGAATATTATTTCGAATATTCATTCGGGGGCTTATGACTCCTTTTATTTTATTTAATGAATATTATTTCGAATATTCATTCGAGGGCTTATGACTCCTTCATATTATTTAATGAATATTATTTCGAATATTCATTCGAGGGCTTATGACTCCTTTTATTTTATTTAATGAATATTATTTCGAATATTCATTCGAGGGCTTATGACTCAGTTTATTTTATTAATTGAATATTATTCGAATATTCATTCGGGGACTTATGACTCAGTTTATATTATTTAATAAATATTATTTGAATATCCATTTGAGGACCTATGACTCCGATTATTTACTGAAATATATTCTTTATTTTATTAACGAACAAGGTGTCGATAATCAAACTTATTTTTGATTATTCAAATAAAGATAGTACTTTCGTATAAGTATATCTTTGGTTATTTAATACTCATTTCAAGTAGAAGTTGATTTTTATAAAGATTATTCTTTATGGGAATATTATTTAAATAATAATATTCAGATATTTTCTAATATATTGGGACTGATTTACTTTATTAAATCAGCATTACTCCAAACACTCTTTAAAGTGTTTTCGAGTCTTTAAAATGATTTTTAAGAGTTAGAGCGGATCCCAAAACTCATTTTTATATATTTAAGATCTTCCTTTTAAAGGGGATTTAAATACTCGCTCAAAACCAGAGGGATCCGGCTCTGTGGTGTATTTTATATTCGCAACAAGGTTGCGGTTTTGGTAAATGAATTGATTACTTACCTAACATTCGGGAAGTAAGTCCATCTATTTGAGTCGGCATAAACAACATGGGCTTAGTGAGCATTCATGAAAGTGTAAGTGGCTCAGTGGGAGTCCATCAAATGCATAAGTGGTTGAGTGGCAGTCCAGCATAAGGTCCTATTACGACCAGGGTGATGACCAGTGGGGAATTCGTCCTTCTACTAGTAGAAAAGGTTACTTATTGGTATCTTTGCCTGATCAGCAAGATATCAGGTTTATGCCAAGGTTTTCTCCTTTCCAAAATTCATTGGATATTGCAACTCTGTTTATAATTTTCATAACAGAGGTTTTCAAGCAGTGTATGAAATGTATATATATATATATATATAGGTGTATATATATATTGGGACTTAATGAAGTATCTCGTAACTTCATTATTTATAATGATGTTCAAAGATTGAATCTATTCAAATCTTGTCTTGTAGTCTCATCTATGTGATGAACTTTTGAAACTAATTATAACTTGAACGGTGGTAGTTCAAGTAGTATTTGGAAAAGATATAAGTATATTGGAGTATCTTGTAACTTCATCTTTTAAACTTATATCTAGTAAATGATTATCTTATGCATATCAAAGATTTTCAGAAAAATGTTGAGAAAAGGTTAGATATATGAGATCACCTTGCAACGATATTTTTATACAGTTATAAACTGGAACTCTGTGTATATTATACATGTCAGAGGATTTCAAAGATTATGAAAAGTATATATATATATATATATATATGTATATATATATACTGAATATTTTGCGACTTGGTCGCATTAAGATATGAGCTTGGTTCATTTCTTTTGACCAAGACTTTCATGAGTACTATGAGAATGCACATATATTGTAAATCGTTATACATATTATTTTGGTGGGATTGTTGCTCACCCTTGCTTTCTTCTTTCATCACACAACATCAGATAGACAAGATGAACAGGACCGAGCTTCCAATTCGCAAGCGATTAGAAAATGTTCCGCAGTTTTCTGGAAGCGTTGATGCCGCCGTAGCTGAGGTAGGAGCTACCAATAGGCTAGGTTTTCAACTATTGATGAACCAGATTTATGTATATTTATGAATTGTAATAATGGAAAAGAAATGTAAATTTATTCAGAAACCCTTTTAAGGTGTATTGGCATATAATTGTGGAATAAAACGACTTGTGATTATTTTTGGATATTCATCTCTGAGACTATAACTTGTGGTGTGTGTGTTTATGGTGGGTTCACAGTACAGAATAGTTGATTATTTATTAAGATTGGGTGTTATTAAGGGAAATGGAACTCGTGACAACCCGGATCCCCGACCCCAGATTTGGGGGTGTTACAAGTTCTACACCTTGGATGAACTTGATGAGCTAGATCAATCAATGGCCTATCTGGCAAGAAAATTCTCTAACATCAGAGTAAAGAAGCCAAGGTTCTACAAGGGAAAAGGATAATCATTCAACAAAGACAACAGCTGGAAAGGAAAGGGGAAGTACACACCTGATAGCAAAAATGGCTACAAAACTGTATCTATTGACAGATCAAAGATAAGGTGCTATAACTGTGATGAGTTAGGCCAATTTGCTACAGAATGCAGGAAACCCAAGAAAGCAAAGAAAGACAAAGCTTATCTTGAATTGGAAGCAAAGTATGAAGCTCTTCTAAAGAAATAACAAAGCAAAGCTTATATTGCAGAGGAAAAGAGTTGGGATGATTCTGATAATGATGAAGATGAAGAAGTTGGAAATTATGCACTAATGGCCTTGGAGCAAGGAGAGTCATCCTCATCAAAAACACAGGTACCAACCTTTACCACCATTGATTTAAATGTGAATCAATATAAGGAAACTGTTGAAAAGATGAGCACATAAATGTTTCACATTCATACAAGTATGGTTGCTGCTAATGAAGAAGTTAGCAGACTGACAAAGATAAATGAGAAGCTTGAAAATGAGAAACAAGAAACTGAATTATTAATGGTAGAGCTTGAAGCTGTGAAACAAGAAAATGCATACTTGAAAAACAAGCTCAAGTGTGCAAATGAGATTGAAGTTGTGTTAAGGGAGAAGCTGGAGAAAAATGAAGTTAAATTAAATTCCTTCAAGAATGCATCTGAGTTGGTTGGATTATATCATGAGAAAAATAAACCATGTGATAACATAGCTATTGGATTTGATTATGAGGCCTTGAACAGCAAAAAGAAAGTTGCAGATGACAAAGACAAGAGCATTACTAGTGAAATGTCTCAGTCATACTGAGAAAAGTTAAGTCACCTGTGTTCAAGGCTGGAGAAATTAACTTTAGTGAAAATGGGTTAATAATCAAATAGGAGCTAGCAGATGAAGATGCTGCAAAGACAAATGAAGAAAGCTCTCATGTTACTGAAGTTAAAATGAAGCTCATGGATAACCAGATTCCAAGACACCTGTCAAGGAAATAAAAACTAAAGATACAAGAAAGAAGAAGAAAAATAGAAATGTGAAAATTGGAATAAACAAAAGCAACAACTTTGCTTATGTTGCAGATGCTCCAAGAAAGAAATGTGAAAAGTGTGGCTCTGTGAATCACCTAACCTATCTTTGAAAAAAGATGGTTAGCAAGTCAATTGAGGGAGCCTGCAAGTATAATAAAGCCAAGGCAAATGATCCCTATTCATTTTGTGATAAGTTTGACTGTATTCCCTGTAATCTAAAAGTAATGAAGAGTTTCCACAAGCTGAGAGTAGATATTAAAGAAGTCAGTAGTGGGTCTACAGCTGCAAGGGAGGATGCACAAACATCTATGAATACTAATATTTCTGAGACTTCTAACTCTACTTCTACTAAATCAGTTAACAAGAAGAAAGTACCCAACACTGCTTGGGTTGCTACACACTTAAAACTCATTGTGTGCAGGGTAAAATGAAGAAGGTCATATGGATCATAGATAGTGGATGCTCCAGACATATGACAGGTGATAAGGCCCTGCTATCATAATTTGAGGAGAAGGCTGGCCCTTTGATGACCTTTGGAGATAATAGCAAAGGATCCACAATGGGATATGGCAAAATTATTTCTGGAAATGTTCTCATTAATGATGTAGCATTGGTAGTTGGTCTTAAAGTAAATCTTCTCAGTGCCAGCCAGTTTGCAGACAAAGGTTTTAAAGTTCTATTTGACAAAAAAGAATGCATCTTCATCAGCAAGAAAACCAATGAAGTTTCTCTAAAAGGAGCAAGGAAAGGAAGTTTGTTTGTTGCAGACTTGGACTCAACAAATGATGATGGAATTTGTTGCTTCTACACCAAGGCATCCATAGAGCAAAGCAATTTATGGCATAAGAAACTCTCACATCTAAACTACAAGGCAGTCAATACTCTGGTCAAGAAAGAGTTGGTGAGAGACATGCTAAAATTAGAGTTTGCTCAAACTGAAGTATGTGAAGCATGTCAGAAAGGAAAATTGAAGAGATCAAGTCACAAGTCAAAAACTGTGAATTCCATAAGTGCACTATTGCAACTTATTCACATGGACTTGTTTGGGCCAGTAAATGTCTTATCAATTTCAAAGAACAAATATGCACTTACGATGTGGATGATTTTTCAAGATATACTTGGGTAGAATTTATGCACTCTAAAGATGAAACTCTACACATCATAATTGAGCACATAAAGAAGATAGAAAAACAGGCTGAAGATCAAAACTGTGTAAACAGATTGAGAAGTGATAATGGGATATAATTCAGAAATGCAACATTGAGTGAATTCTGGAAAAACAAAGGCATTGTCCAGGAATTCTCTGCTGTTAGAACACCTCAACAAAATGGGATAGTTGAGAGAAAGGACAGAACATTAGTAGAAGCTACAAGGACAATGCTGCAAGATGCCAAGTTGCCAACTAGTTTTTGGGAAGAAGCTGTTAATACTGCATGCTACACTCAAAATAGATTTCTCATTAACAAGATACATGGAAAATCACCTTACTCAATCATGTCTAAAAGAAAGCCTATTGTAAAGCATCTTCATGTGTTTGGACGCAAGTTTTACATTTTAAAAGACAACTCTGAATATGTGGGAAAATTTGACTCAAAGGTTTTTGAAGCAATTTTTCTAGGATATTCATTGGAGAGAACTGCCTACAAGGTCTATGTAATTGATCAAAAGAAAATCATGGAGAGCACAGATGTGACTTTTGATGATGACAAGTGTCCAGGCTTGGAATGCCTTGATGATAATGAAGCTGAAGCCCTTGCATTTGAAAATCTCAACATTAACAGTGATTCTGATGAAGAAAGTGAAGTCAATGCACAAAAAATAATGAATGAAGAGTCTACTGAACAGGAAAATCATGGAAATGGAAGCTCATCTCAAACACCTGATTTTGATAGCACAAACTCAGGGGGAGAAAGAGAAAAAGGATTTATAAAGTATACTAATAATGAAGAAAATGATGAAGGCACCAGTCAACAACCTCACACCAGAAAATGGGATAGAAGTCACAATCCAAATGCAATAATTGGTGATCCAAATTCTGATGTAAGGACTAGAAATGCAACTGCTAATGAGTGCCTACATGCATGCTTTCTGTCTCAAGTAGATCCTAAGAAAACTGAAGAAGCTCTAATGGATCCTGATTGGATATCTGCCATGCAGGAAGAGCTGAATCAGTTTGAAAGGAACAAAGTCTGGGAGTTAGTTCCTGCACCAAAGAACAGAAGTATAATTGGAACAAAATGGGTGTTCAGGAACAAAATGGATGAAAATGGTATAGTTACCAGAAACAAGGCAAGGTTGGTTGCTAAAGGCTACTCACAGGAAGAAGGAATTGATTATGATGAAACTTTTGCTCCAGTTGTAATACTTGAAGTAATAAGGATTTTTCTAGCATTTGATGCACATTCAAATTTCAAAGTATATCAAAGGATGTCCAGAGTGCCTTCCTAAATGGTGAGCTAGAAGAAGAGGTTTATGTGCAATAGCCACCTGGCTTTGAAGATCCAGAATTTCAAGATTTTATATACAAGCTACTCAAAGCTCTATATGGACTAAAGTAGGCACCTAGAGCTTGGTATGATATATTGTCAAAATTCTTACTTAAACATGGTTTTATTAGAGGTACCATAGACAAGACTCTCTTCTACAAGAAACATGGTGATGATATGATCCTAGTTCAAATTTATGTGAATGATATCATCTTTGGTTCTACAAATGATAAGCTTTGCCAAAGATTCTCTAAGCTTATGCAGAGTGAATATGAAATAAGCATGATGGGGGAATTAAGTTACTTTCTTGGACTTCAAGTCAGTCAAAGAAGTGATGGGATCTTCATCAGCCAAACTAAGTATGTCAAAGATTTATTGAAGAAGTTTGTCATGGTTGACTATTCACCTGCTTCTACACCTATGTCTACAGCAACAAAGTTGGATGAAGATAGAAAGGGCAAAAGTGTAGATATTTCAAGCTATAGAGGAATGATTGGATCATTGCTTTACCTAACTGCAAGTAGACCAGACATCATGTTTGCAACATGTCTATGTGCAAGATTTCAAGCCAATCTAAAAGAATCACATTTGATGGCTGTTAGGAATATGTTACGAACTTGATGACAAATTAAAGAAAACACCTTAGTAGATTTAACTTAGTGAATTTTGTTACACTCGGCGGATGATCAAATATAGTCCTGACGGATGATTTAATATAGTCCCGACGGATGACAATTTGACATCCACCAGGTGAGTAGCTTATGTAACAAATAAGTATTGTAGCACATTTCTGCAAACAACTTTGTGTAGATTCTGTAGGAGTATATGAGTCATGTTGACTACTAGTGGATATGCAGAATAGGTTGATTAATTGTAAATATAAGATGTCTTGTAATTTTGTATAAGTGAAATGGAGTCAAGTGACAAATAGCTACCTGATGGATGATCAACAAAGCTACCCGACGGATGATCAACAAAGCTACCCGACGGATGATAAACATGTACCCGGCGGATGATCAAATTGAAATATATGTTGACAGTGACAACACAGTCACATGCGTTGGGTGTTTGCAAAAGGAATGTGGTAGTCTGTTAAGCAGGAATTTGAGAACAAATAAGCATTACCATTTCCATGCAATTGTGAAGATATTCAAAGATGCTGGAATAGAGTAGTGAAGCAGCATGGAGTTAGACTATATATGTTTTGTTTTGTTATCTTGTCTTATTGTTATGTAAACTTGGAGATATATAAACCAAGTGTAGCTAGTAGAATATTTAGCTAAGCAAACACATTTAAAAGAGAGATAGAAAAAGTTGTACTTGTCAAGAATTTCTCTGTAGTTTGTTTGTTCTACTTGTAAGCATCTGTGAGCTAGTCAAGCTTCACAGGGTTATCATTCAATATATATATATATATCCGGTGGATACTTTCAAATCCACCAGAATATTTTAAAAGCATGTGCTTTTATTACTTTGTGTTTTGATTTATATAACTACTTCATTCCGCAATCTGCAAATCAAACACTTATATATTTGTCAAGTTAGAACTGTTTTAAAATATTGAAAAAGTAGCCAGAATTATATTCAACCCCCCTTTTATAATTCTTGTTGTATTGTTAGGGAATAACAATTGGTATCAGAGCAAGCTCTTGAAGTACAAAGAGTGTAAAGATCGCAACAAACAGCAAGATGAACAAGAAGGATGTTGGAGTCAAAATTCCATTTCTGGACAAAGATAATTATCATCACTGGAAGGTAAAAATGCACCTACATATTCTTTCCCAAGATGAGGCCTATGTGGATTGCATAGAGAGAGGTCCTCATGTACAAATGAGAGCTGCAACTGGCAATGAACCATCTGTTCCCAAATCTAGGCATGAATGGTCAGATCTTGATATTGAGCAAGTCAGGAAAGATAAGAAGGCCATGAACATTTTGTTCAATTGAGTTGATGGTGATATGTTTGATAACATCATTAATTGTAAAATAGCTAAAGAGGTTTGGGACACAATCCAGATTATTTGTGATGGTACTGAGCAAGTAAGGGAGAACAAGATGCTGCTACTGATTCAGCAATATGAGCATTTCCACTGTGAAGAAAGTGAGTCTCTCACTAATACTTTTAGTAGATTTCAAAAGCTACTAAATGCTCTGAAGTTGCATGGAAGATTCTACCAAACAAAAGACTCTAACCTCAAGTTCCTGAGACCTCTTCCAAAGGAGTGGAAACTAATGACAATCTCATTGAGATATTCTCAGGATTACAAGGAGTTTACTTTGGAGAGACTGTATGGCATCCTGAAAACATATGAGCTTGAAATAGAGCAAGATGGGAGGATGGAGAAGGAAGGAAGAAAGGAGGGTCCATAGCACCGGTTGCTGAGTTAGAGAAAGAGAAAGAGCTGAAGGTAGAAGTTGTTGAGTCTACATCAAATGTCTGTGAAAGCAAGGGCAAAGGGCTGGTAACTGAAAATAAAGATCACTTGAGCCCAGATGACATGGATGATATTGATGAACATTTAGCATTCCTATCCAGAAGATTTTCCAATCTCAAATTCAAAAAGAATTTTGGAGTAGCAAAGCCAAATAGAAACATGGTGGATAAATCCAAATTCAAATGTTTCAAATATGGCTTGGAAGGCATTTTGTCAATGAGTGTAGAAAGTCAGATTCTAGCAAGAAGAAGTTTGAGCCTGTTGATTATAAACAGAAATATTTTGAGTTGCTCAAGCAAAAGGAAAGGGCTTTTATTATAAAAAAATAATTGGGCAGCTGATGGATTGGATGAAGATGAAGAAACAAGCTATGTCAATCTAGCCCTAATGGCCAAATCTGATGAAACAGAAACAAGTTCTTCAAGTAATCAGGTAATCACCACTAACCTAGCACATTTATCTAAAGCTGAGTGTAATGATGCAATCAATGACATATCCACAGAATTATATCACTTGCGTGTTACACTTAAGTCCCTCACTAAGGAAAATGCTAAAATTAAAAAAAAAACACTTTGTTTTTAAGTGAGAGGAATAATGTGCTATAGTCTCAGTTTATTGAATTTGAAAAATTAAGAATTGAGTGTAAGATTGCTAAGGATGAATTAACTGAGTCCTTGAAGAAAGAAGAGATTTTAAAGAAGTAGCTTGAACGAGAACAGGAAGTGATTAAGGCATGAAAATCATCCAAAGATGTCAATGCTCAAATCACTAAAGTTCAAGGTATTGAGTCCTTTTGTGATGCAGCCTGGAAGAAGAGTAAGGAGAAGCTGGAATCCAATTTTGTTGAAGGATTGTTGACAGATGTGGACTTGATGGATGATGAAAATCATCCGTCGGATAATCAAAAGGATTATCCGTCGAGTGACAAAGAGCCACATCCGTCGGCTGTGAGTAAACCTGTGAGCAAAGCTAAGCTAACCAAGTTAAATGAAAAATATAGCTCAGTCTCTAAGAACTTTATTCCAGGAGAATCAAGTCAAGTCAAAAAGGAAAAGAAAGTTAATGTTGGTCATCTATCCATCAAACAATTGAATGACAGATTAGAAAAGATTGAGGATAAAACAGAAGATAAAAAGAAAAACAATAAAAATGGGAAAGTAGGAATTAACAAACATAACAACTACACACCTGATAAATATGCTCCAAGAAAAATCAGTGTTAAGTGTGGTAGTGTTAATCATTTGTCTGTTAATTGTAAACTTGCCATGCCTACTCATATGTCTGCACCCTCTTCTTTTCCCAACATGACTGCCATGCTTACCATGCCATTGAATTCTATGTCTACTCAGAATATGAATGCACAATTTGCTAATATGACATTTGCACCTAATCCTTATTATGCTGCATTTAGTATGCCTCAAATGTCATTTAGCATGCCTTACTGGAATAACATGTTTGCAAACAGAATGCCTTTTCCTGTTATTCAAAATATACATGATAATTATGTTCTAATGACTGGTATCAAAGGTTCAACACAAATGACTAAGGATGAATCAGAAATTCCCAAGTCAAATGAGATCAAACCTAAGAAACTAAAGAAGAAAGCTAACAAGGCAGGACCCAAGGAAACTTGGGTACCAAAATCAACTTGATTTGATTTTGATGTGTGCATGGAAACAGAAAGAATATTTGGTATCTGGACAGTGGTTGCTCAAGGCACATGACTGGAGATTCTACCATGCTCACTGAGTTAAAGGAAAGAGTTGGCCCAAGTATTACTTTTGGAGATGACAGCAAGGGTTGTACTGTGGGATATGGCTTGATTTCAAAAGACAATGTCATCATTGAAGAGGTTGCCCTAGTGGATGGTCTCAAGCACAATTTGATGAGTATCATCCAGCTTTGTGATAAGGGCAATTCAGTAACCTTCAATTCAGAAGCCTGTGTTGTTACAAATAAAAAGAGGAACCAAGTGGTTCTCACTGGAGTGAGGAAAGGAAATATGCACCTAGCTGACTTCAAATTATCAAATGTAGAATCTGTTACTTGTCTTCTCAGTAAAGCAAGTCAAGAGGAAAGTTGGCTATGGCACAAGAAGCTGTCCCATATAAACTTCAAAACCATGAATGAGCTTGTCAAGAAAGAACTGGTTAGAGGCATTCCTCAAGTGGAGTTTACTAAGGATGGATTGTGTGATGCCTGCCAGAAAGGAAAGCAGATCAAAGCATCATTCAGAAAGAAGCTTGATTCAACAATTGAAGAACCTTTACAATTGCTGCACATGGATTTATTTGGACCAGTCAATGTGTTGTCCATCTCAAGGAAAAGATTTTGCCTAGTAATTGTGAATGATTTCTCAAAGTTCTCTTGGACATATTTCCTAAAGTCTAAAAATGAAGCTAGTGAAATCATCATCAATCACATAAGGCAGGTCAACAATCATCCTGATTTTAAAGTAAGAAGAATCGGGAGTGACAATGGAACTGAGTTCAAGAATTCTGTGATGAGATCATTTTGTGAAGAGAATGGGATTATGCATGAGTTTTCTGTAGCAAGAACTCCACAACAAAATGGAGTAGTGCAAAGAAAGAACAGATCTCTTATTGAAGCTGCAAGGACAATGCTTTGAGAATCAAAGTTACCAACATTTTTTGGGCTGAGGCTGTGAACACTGCCTGCTACACTCAGAATATTTCTTTGGTTAATCAAGCTAAGTGTATGACATCCCTTCCAATTGTTCAAGAATAGGAAGCCAACTCTAAATTTTCTTCATGTCTTTTGTTGTAAATGTTATATCTTGAGGAATCAAATTGATCAACATGGGAAGTTTGATGCAAAAGCAGATGAAGGAATTTTTGTTGGATATGCTGTGGGAAAGGCATATAGAGTCTACAATCTAAGAACCAACATTGTTATGGAATCAGTACATGTTGTGTTTGATGACAAAAAGATTGAAGGACTACAAGATGGAGATTTCCATGAGAGCCTCAAGTTTGATAATGTAGAGATGGTTAGTGATGACAGTGATGATGATAGTGATCAAGAAATAGTGAACAAGGATAATACAGAAAAATCTACAACTAATGAAGCACATAATTCAACATCTGTCGAGTTACAAAATGCTTCATCCTTCGGGAGACAATCTGCCTTATCCGTCGGGAGACAATCAGCCTCATCCGTCGGGACACAAAGTGCATCATCTGTCAGAACATTAAGAGAAGCTGAAAGTTAGAACAGATCACCTACAGAAAGTTCTCCTTTCTCAAATCAAAGATTCACAAACCTAGGGGGAGTTTCTCATAATCAAAACTCAATCACACATCAAGACAACAATGAGGCCTCTTCATCTAGAGCTAATCTACCTCAACAAAGGAAATGGACTAAAGATCACCCTTTTGAGCTCATCATTGGTGATGCATCTTCTAGAGTTCAAACAAGAAGAGCAACTCAAGAAGAATGTCTATATAGCAGCTTCTTATCTAAGAAAGAACCAAATAAGGTAGAAGAAGCTTTGTTGGATCCCGATTAGATTTTAGCTATGTAGGAGGAGCTAAACCAATTTGAAAGGAACAAGGTGTGGAAGCTGGTACCCAAACCTACGGGAAAGAATCCAATTGACACCAAGTGGATATTCAGGAACAAGATGGATGAAAATGGCATAGTGGTGGGGAACAAAATTAGATTGGTTGCTAAGGGCTATTGTCAATAAGAAGGAATAGATTTTGATGAAACATTTGCTCCTGTTGCAAGACTTGAAGCCATCAGAATTTTCTTAGCCTATGCAGCCCATGCCAATTTCAAGGTCTATCAAATTGATGTCAAAAGTGACTTTCTGAATGGAGATTTGGAGGAGGAAGTCTATGTCAGTCAACCTCCTAGTTTTGAAGATCCAAATTTTCCAGGATATGTATGTTGGATTTTAAACGCAGCGGGGGCATGGTAAAACACTTTTACACATACAAAATCCAAATAAAAGCATATAAATCGTGATTAAAACATAGGGATCGATTACTAACCTTTAATATGCGATCCAAAATCAACGATCGGAGATCCTTAGCAGCTGCTACTCAAATGTGAAGCACTCCACCGGTATCCACCAAGAAAACGACGTTAAGGAGGAGGAGGAGGTGGAGAGAATTAGGTTTTTCTAAAAATTGGGGTTTTTGGGTTAGAATAAAAATAGGGTTTATAATAGTATATTTATAGGCAAAATTTTCAGCTGAAATTTTCCCATAAAATATTATTATTATTAACCCATTTATTATTCTCATTAATAATTAAAACATCTTTTAATTATTAATCCTTTTTCTAAACACTTTAGAAATAATTCTCTCTCTTGATTTAATTTCCAAAAAATTAAATCCTTAATTAATAATATTAAGAACTTTTCTTAATTAATTTATAATCAATTAAATCTCATTTAATCAATTATTAAATTTGCCAATTAATTATTTATTTCATAAATAAATAATTATTAGCCATTATTAATTAATTCCTCCACCATTAAATCATTCTCTTTTTATGGTGTGACCCTGTAGGTTCAATATTAAGCCGGTAGTAGAAATAAATAATAATAAAACTATTTTATCATTATTTATATAAATTCTCTAATTTATTAAATATGATTAATTAATTAATCACATTTATTATACATCGTGAGAGATACTTCTCAGCATATCGCGACTATCCGGATAATATGAATTCACTGCTTAGAATACCAAGAACCTATTCAGTGAATAGTTACCGTACAATAAACTCCTTCTACCCTACAATGTCCTGATTAAATACAAGGCATGGATCTTGTGTTAGGCCTATCTAATTTAATCACTTGCTTACCATTTACTATGCTCAGTTCTATGTAAATTAGAAACTCCTTTCTAATTTCATTCACTCTGGCCAGAGATTCCTGAACTAGCATAAGTGGATCAGCCTTGAACATTCGCTTCCTTCACTGGAAGGGGTAGATCCTTTATTGATCATACACTATCTTCGTGTACAAATTTCTATACCCAGTAGAGCCCTAATAATTGTCCCTGGAGACTAACAACTAAACCAAAGCATAGTTCAGTGTACACAAGATGACTATGATGACCTCAAGTCTAAGGATACTTGTACAACTATCACTATGTGAACAACTGCTGACACGTGAGTGAACTCCATCAGTTGTTCAGCTGTGCGAGTCATGTTTAGTGAACTTATTCTATAATAAGCACCTACATACTAGCTATAGTGTCACCACACAAATATCTATGAGAACAGACATCCTTCATAATGAAGCAAGCATAGTATGTACCGATCTTTACGGATTATTAATAACCAGTTAGTAATCCTATGATCAGGAACTATTTAAGTTTAGAGTTATCATCTCTTAGGTCTCACTATTATGATCTCATCATAATCCATAAAAGCTTTACTCTAAACTATGGTATATCTTATTTAAACACTTAAATAGATAGAGCCCGTAATAAAAACAAAACAAGTCTTTTATTAATATCAATTAAATCAAAATAGATTACATAAAAAGTTATTCCTAAATCCTAATAAATGATTGGACTTAGGACATATTCCTTTCAATCTCCCACTTGTATTAAAGTCAATCACTCTGGTATCTAATACCCAACTTGTCTTTATGATGATCAAAGTGACTTTCATAAAGTAGCTTTGTGAGTGGGTCTGCTATGTTTTTATGTGTGTCAACTCTATTTCAATACAACACAAGAAATGTTATCGCGCTCCCACTAACCCTTTTGTAGACACATGGTTCATCTATGTTTTTGATAAAACCAAACTCTTTGATTGTCTCATCAAAACGGATGTTCCATCTACGAGAAGCTTGCTTTAAACCACATATGGTTCGCAGCAGCTTACACACTAGGTTTTCATTTCTCTTGGAAAGAAAACCATCTGGCCATTTGCCAGATCTCATAGTCGTAGTAAGCAGCAATCGCAAGCAAAATCCGAACCGATTATAACAGGGCTACAGGTAAAAGGTTTCATCAAAGTCAATCCATTGCCTTTGTTTGAATCCTTTTGCCACAAGCCTGGCCTTATAGGTCTCCACCTGGCCATCTGCTATAATCTATCTTTTGTATACTGTATACATAGATTTCATTCTGGATTTCATGGCACTATGCCATTTCTCTGAGTCAACACTACTCATAGCCTCATTAGAGGTCTTAGGGTCGTCTTCATCAATGATTGACAACTCATTGTCATTCTCAATGACAAGGCCATATTACCTCTTAGGTTGGCGAGACACTCTCCCTGACCTATGAATGGGCTGTTCCACAGAAGGTTGTTCAGTCTATTCAGGTGTTTCCACTTGATCCGTAGTAGTTTGTGCTTCTTGAACTTCATCAAGTTCAATTTTGCTCCCACTGTTTCCTTCAAGGATAAACTCCTTTTCCAAGAAGGTAGCATGTCTGGAGACAAACACCCGATGATCGGTGTAAAAGTAATACCCTAAAGTCTCTTTAGGATATCCCACAAAACTACATTTTACGGATCGATATTCCAGCTTATCTGGGTCAACTTTCTTGACATAAGCTGGACATCCCCAAATCTTAACGTGTTTAAGACTCGGTTTCCTTTCTTTCCATATCTCATACGGAGTTTGAGGAATAGATTTGGAAGGCACATTACTCAGTAAATATGCTGAGGTTTCCAATGCATAACCCCATAGGAATACTGGAAGATTCTCATAGCTCATCATGGACCGAACAATGTCTAACAAAGTTCGATTTCTCCTTTCAGATACCAATCTGGAGGAGTCCACTGGGAGACTATACCATTTACTTTGAGATAATCTAGAAACACTCCATTAAAGTATTCACCACCTCGATCTGATCGAAGAGTTATAATACTATGTTTGGTTGTTTCTCCACTTCATACTTATACTCTTTGAACTTTTCAAAGGCTTTAGACTTGTATTTCATCAAACACATATCTGAATCTAGATTTATCATCTATGAAAGTAATGAAGTATGAAAATCCACCCATGGCTTGCGTAGACATTGGTCCACATACATCTGTGTGTACCATTCCTAGCAAATTTGCAGCCCTCTCTCCATGTCTACTAAATGAAGACTGTAGTGCCATAATGAAGTGAGATTTTCATCATCCCTTTTCTTTTATTAGTTTGTTCAATCTAAAGTAAATTATGTCACATTTTACAGACC
This sequence comes from Apium graveolens, assembly GCF_009905375.1. Taxonomy (NCBI): domain Eukaryota; kingdom Viridiplantae; phylum Streptophyta; class Magnoliopsida; order Apiales; family Apiaceae; genus Apium; species Apium graveolens. The sequence goes on from NC_133655.1 coordinate 244,584,757, forward strand.
ATTATTTAAAGTACCACGTCCATAAAGAATATTATCTCTAAGAATAGATCATTCATTATTCTCAATAATAAATGAAAATCCGGCCAAGTCTAACATGGGAATAATATTCCTCACAATCGAGGGAACAAAATAATAATTATTTAAAACAATAGTCTTTCCCGTAGGCATATGTAAATGAAATGATTCTACATCTTCAGCAGTAACTCTTGCTCCATTTCCATCAGTAGAATCACCTCCTCTTCCTCAAGAGTCCTACTTCTCCTTGGTCCCTGCAACAAATTGCAGATATGAGAACCACAGGCGGTATCTAATACCCAAGTAGAAATTTGATTTAATGACATATTCACTTCTATCATGAACATACCTGAATCAGAAGCGGTAGTCTCACTACCCTTCTTCTTCTTCAATTCTGCAAGGTAAACCTTGCAGTTCCTCTTCCAGTGCCCCACCTTGTTACAGTGAAAGCAAACAACTTTGCTCTTGGGGTCTTCAGCTTTTGGTGGAACCGGCGTTATCTCACCTACTTTCTTCTTTTTGGAAGGGTTCCTCTTCCTTTTCTTAGGATTGGAACCTTCACCAATTAGAAGAACAGAACTCTTCTTAGGGGGGAAATTCGATTCCGCAGTCTTCAACATGTTGTGGAGTTCAGGCAGGCTGACATCCAACTTATTCATGTGAAAGTTCACAACAAACTGCGAGAACGAACTCGGAAGCGATTGCAAGACCAAGTCTTGGCTCAGCTCCCCATCCATGGCAAAACCAAGTTGTCCAAGATGTTCAATCAAATTGATCATCTTAAGTACATGGTCATTCATAGATGTTCCCTCAGACATCTTACAACCGAACAGCTCCTTCGATATCTCATATCGAGTTGTCCTCCCTGCCACATCATACAACTCTTGTAGATGCATGAGGATAGTGTGAGCATCCATATGCTCATGTTGCTTCTGTAGCTCAATGTTCATGGAAGCTAGCATGATGCATTGAGCAACATTTGCATCATCTACCCACTTACGATACACAACATGTTCATCATTATGCGCGTCGCTAGCAGGTTCAGTAGGCTTAGGTGAGTCAATCACGTATTCCAGCTTCTCAATCCTGAGAACAATTCTCAAGTTTCGATGCCAGTCAGCATAATTAGGACCAGTCAACTTGTGAGCATCTAGTATGCTCCTGAGTGATAGTGCAGAAGACATAATATAGTAAAATCTGTAAATGATAAACACATAACAACACTTAGCAAATATTCGATTTCATTTTTAAAACACTATATGAATCGGGTCTTTATTCATAAGTGGCTCCCACTAGTTTATCTAATTTATTCAACCCCCTACGTGAAAAATTAAGCATTCATAATGCTAGTGGGAATAGGGATCTTATATTCCATCACACAACCTCGGCTGTGGCACGAAACGCCATGTAATGTTCAATAGGCAGACAACTCTTGTCAATTACATCTTATGTTATTCCCTAATCAAACTTTAGCCTCTTGAATACTTGAGTCACGGCTGTGGCACGACAAACTCAATATTCTAAGTCAAGTCTAACCCAACATTCCGTACAATTGAATCAGTCTCCAACGGCCCACGGCTGTGGCACGTAACGACCTTTAGATTCTAATTCAATGTACACATCTCTATGTAATAGACAAGTATTTCTTATTTCGAAATCAAATCCCTCGGCTGTAGCACGAAACGACAATGATTCAAAAATAAGAACTACTTTTCTATCATGTTAGAAGGCTATGACCGACACAAGCCCGTTGTATCATTGGCCAATTACTACTTGATAATATTTAATTTTAGAGGGATTATATTACGTTACAATCATAATCATATTATAAAGAGATTCTTCCTTTTAAATTAAATATTTCAAATCAATAATCGATAATCAGATGATTCCCAGATCGGGTGGAGCATTGTCAAGAGGCGTCACTTAATAACCCTTTCTTACAGATAAAAATCTGTTGTTGACAGAATCATCCTTTCTCTCATATTGAAAATTCATATTCAATTACGTGTTTCATAAACACAAGAATCTCATGATTGTATTCATAATATTATTATTAAGGTTATGAAACAATTTCACTATACTAGGTTGTCTAACAAACGCCTTATGTCCATTTAAGTTCACCTAAATCTATCATCGCATGATAAACTAAGCATATATCACATATATAAACATGAATAAACATCAAGGTAGGCATGTTACATCATCTAGCATATAGCTCTAAGCATTATACATCTCTATGTATCACATGAAGCATTTAAAAGCAATTAAAACAGTCAAACATAGCTTTAAAACACTTCCGGAAATATAAACAGTTCAAAAATTTTATATAAACTAAAATTTGATCACTCCATTAGATCCGTCTCGGAAAAACGAATCCAACGATATATTGCACGCCCAAAACGGAGTTACGAAACTCCCAGAAATCAAATTTAAAAATAACAGACGGGCTGTAACGCATTACAGGAACGCGTTACAAGCCCTGTAACGCATTCTGGTAATACGTTACAACCGTCTTAAGCCATTAAAAGGTGTAACTCATTCCGTGAATGCGCCACAGGGTGTAACGCATTCCCGGAATGCGCGACACCCTTTCTTCTGCGATTCTCCGCCTGTCTGAACAGTCGTCGTACTTTTCTTGCACTGATTTTCGTGCCGCCGTCCCTGACACAGCATTACATCACATGTGCTTTCTTTTCAATAGCAGAACATCACAACACAGACAATACAAACATATATATATATACCATATATACATATATTTATACTTATTAAATTACGAATTTAATTGTAAGAACTTCAAAAATTCATAATAAAAAATCTATACATCATAAAATTATGAAAAAAAATCCAGACGATCTACAACACTTGTAGAACCCAGATCAACATTCAAAATTATTCTGAGAAACGATTTCTCATCAGACAAAATTAATCCATGATATAACTTGTAAAAATTATAATTAATTCATACAAGCACATAAAATTCTAAAATTTTTACCACAGATCTATATGCATACAACCTATGCTCTGATACCAATGTTGAATTTTAAACGCAGCAGGGGCATGGTAAAACACTTTTACACATACAAAATCCAAATAAAAGCATATAAATCGTGATTAAAACATAGGGATTGATTACTAACCTTTAATATGCGATCCAAAAGCAACGATCGGAGATCCTTAGCAGCTGCTCCTCAAACGTGAAGCACTCCACCGGTATCCACCAAGAAAACGACGTTAAGGAGGAGGAGGAGGTGGAGAGAATTAAGTTTTTCAAAAAATTGGGGTTTTTGGGTTAGAATAAAAATAGGGTTTATAATAGTATATTTATAGGCAAAATTTCCAGCTGAAATTTTCCCATAAAATATTATTATTATTAACCCATTTATTATTCTCATTAATAATTAAAACACCTTTAATTATTAATCCTTTTTCTAAATACTTTAGAAATAATTCTCTCTCTTGATTTAATTTCCAAAAAATTAAATCCTTAATTAATAATATTAAGAACTTTTCTTAATTAATTTATAATCAATTAAATCTCATTTAATCAATTATTAAATTTGCCAATTAATTATTTATTTCACAAATAAATAATTATTAGCCATTATTAATTAATTCCTCCACCATTAAATCATTCTCTTTTTATGGTGTGACCCTGTAGGTTCAATATTAAGCCGGTAGTAGAAATAAATAATAATAAAAATATTTTATCATTATTTATATAAATTCTCTAATTTATTAAATATGATTAATTAATTAATCACATTTATTCTACATCGTGAGGGATACTTCTCAGCATATCGCGACTATCCGGATAATATGAATTCACTGCTTAGAATACCAAGAACATATTCATTGAATAGTTACCGTACAATAAACTCCTTCTACCCTACAATGTCCTGATTAAATACAAGGCATGGATCTCGTGTCAAACCTATCTAATTTAATCACTTGCTTACCATTTACTATGCTCAGTTCTATGTAAATTAGAAACTCCTTTCTAATTTCATTCACTCTGGCCAGAGATTCCTGAACTAGCATAAGTGGATCAGCCTTGAACATTCGCTTCCTTCACTGGAAGGGGTAGATCCTTTATTGATCATACATTATCTTCATGTACAAATTTCTATACCCAGTAGAGCCCTAATAATTGTCCCTGAAGACTAAGAACTAAACCAAAGCATAGTTCAGTATACACAAGATGACTATGATGACCTCAAGTCTAAGGATACTTGTACAACTATCACTATGTGAACAACTGCTGACACGTGAGTGAACTCCATCAGTTGTTCAGCTGTGCGAGTCATGTTCAGTGAACTTATTCTATAATAAGCACCTACATACTAGCTATAGTGTCACCACACAAATGTCTATGAGAACAGACATCCTTCATAATGAAGCAAGCATAGTATGTACCGATCTTTACGGATTATTAATTACCAGTTAGTAATCCTATGATCAGGAACTATTTAAGTTTAGAGTTATCATCTCTTAGGTCTCACTATTATCATCTCATCAAAATCCATAAAAGCTTTACTCTAAACTATGGTATATCTTATTTAAACACTTAAATAGATAGAGCCCGTAATAAAAACAAAACAAGTATTTTATTAATATCAATGAAATCAAAACAGATTACATAAATAGTTATTCCTAAATCCTAATACATGATTGGACTTAGGACATATTCCTTTCAATGTATACTATCTTTTGAAAGCACTTTATGGACTGAAGCAAGCATCTAGAGCCTGGTATGACATTTTATCAAAGTTTCTTTTGGAAAACCACTTTACAAGAGGTACTGATGATAAAACTTTATTCTTTAAAAATGTTAATGGCTCTAGTATACTTGTTCAAATTTATGTAGATGATATTATATTTGGTTCTACAGATGAAAAACTTTGCAAAAAGTTTGCCAAATTGATGCAAAGTAAGTATGAAATGAGCATGATGGGAGAACTAACTTACTTTCTTAATGTACAAGTTAATCCAGTTAGTGATGGAATATTCATTAGTCAAACTAAATATATTCATGATCTTTTAAAGAAGTTTGATCTAATAGATTGCACATCTGCAAAAACTCTCATGGCCACTACAACTAAGCTTGAATTAAACACTACTGAAAAGTTTGTGGATATTTCAAGCTATAAGGGCATGGTTGGCTCACTTTTGTACTTAACAGCGAGTAGGCCAGATATAATGTTTGCTACTTGTCTTTGTGCTAGATTTCAGGTTGATCCTAGAGAGTCTCACCTAGTAGCTATTAAGAGAATTTTCAAGTTTCTCAAGGGAACACCAAAACTTGGCATTTGGTACCCCTAGAGATTTTGGTTTTGATCTAACTGGTTATTCAAATACAGATTATGCAGGTTGTAAAATAGACAAAAAAAAAGCACAACAGGAACCCGTCAATTTCTAGGGAACAATCTTGTGTTCTGGTTCAGTAAAAAGCAAAATTCAGTTTCTACTTCCACAGCTGAAGCTGAATATATTGCTGCTGGTAGTTGCTATGCACAGATTTTGTGGATGAAAAACTAATTGTTGGACTATGGTCCACAAGTGGATAAAATTCCCATTTTCTATGATAACACAAGTGCAATTGCCATCACTGAAAATCTAGTGCAGCGTTCAAGAACAAAGCACATAGACATCAAGTACCACTTCATTAGGGAACATGTGATGAATGGTACTATGGAACTTCAATTTGTTCCAAGTGAAAAGCAGCTTGCAGATATATTTACCAAGCCACTTGATGAATCCACCTTTTCAAGGTTGGTAAGTGAGTTAGGTATGCTTAATTATTCTTGAATTATTTCAGATATTTTTGCAAGTTTTAATGCAGCCAGAAACTTAATTGATTTTTCTGTTTTGGATGAAATTTTGGCTATGTCAAAATTTACATCCCGATGGATGTTCATTATCCATCGAGTTTGATCATCCGTCGGAATATTATTTTTTAATAAAAATCAATTACTTTTCTGGATTATTTTATAACCTGACGGATAATTGATTTATCCTCGTCCGTCGAATTGTCTCAAATCTTAGCCGTCAAAACTCTGAACATTATCCATCGAGTATACTTACAGTTTGTAAGCATGACACGATGGATAAGTGACAGAATTTTTACAATTTATTTATTTTTAAACGGCTATTTTGGGCTATTTTGATTGGTTACTTTACTTCACTTTATTATTTTTGACAGCTTATTTCTGAGATAGTATAAAAGCAGAATTCATTTCTATTCTACTCTTTTATCATTCTCAAATCAATTGCTCTAACTTCCTTTCTTCTCCAAAGCAAATACTTTCTCTGCAAATTTCAAAACTTCAGCAATGGCACCAGTAGTCAAAATCATGTCTCAAACTGGATATATCTATGAAAAGAACAACTTCACAGCTCTTGTGAACAAGGAGATTCAACAGTCTGGAGATTTTCACAAAATGATGGATTTTGTGAAAGGTTGTAAACTCAACTATGCGTTGCTGGAATCCCCCACAATCTAATGTGAGGTTGTAGAGGAGATATGGACAATTTCCGTGTACAGCTCTACTGACAAAACCATAACTTTCACTCTCAAAAGTAAGCAGTTTTGCATTAATAGTGATATTATCAAAGCATGCTTTAAAATTCCAGATAACACTACCACTGTTCCACACACTGATGCTGATATAGTTACCATGCTTAATTTTATGGGCTATGCACTTTCTACTTCTAAGTTAAGTGAAATTAGGTAGTTAGGTCTTAGAAAGGAGTGGAGTTATTTGTGTGATGTGGTAACTAAGGTATTTTCTGGTAAAATTAGTAACTTTGATTCTGTTAACATTTCCATACTTAACATGCTTTGTATGCCAGTTACTGATAAGTACTTTAACTTCAGTGACTTGATCATGTTTGAGTTAGGTTTTAAGTTAGGAGAACTCAATAAGAGAGGTAAAAGTGTCTATTATGCTAGATTCTTTATGATGCTTGCTAACCATCTTATTGAGAACATTGAAATTGAGAACCCAACCAACAAGCTAAATTGTTGGGTTCAAGAAAGGATGATTATTGCAGATCTTAATAGAGCTAATCACCACAAAGAGATGCCCCTCTTCTATTTTCCAGTCGTGGAGGGCCCTCAGGTAAGTGAGGTAAGCACTACTGTCTCCACTCTTCCAACCTCACACATTTCTTTGCCTTCTAGTATACCTATGGCATATGTGTCAATGACCCAACAGATGCCTACCCAAGCTACCAAACCAACAATTTCAAAACCCAAAACTAACAAAGCCCCCTCTGGTTTCTTTTAAAAGAAATCAGTTACAAAATCTACTAAACACAAAGAGGTGAGTGTGAAGGTGAGTAAGCAAGGTGAGGGACAGGGTGAAAATCAAAGAAACCCTAAGGATAAGGCTGGTGAGATGAGTGTACCCAATCCTAGCAACACCATAGTTTCCCAACAAACTGTAGTTGTTAATAAGGAAATAAGCTCATTTCTAGTTTCATCCTCCCAAAAGGATGGTAATATTGAAACAAGCTCCCAACCAGGAGCACAGGCCAAGAGGGTTAGGGACACTAGTTCACCGCAGACTTATGCCAGAAAGAAAAGATCAAAAACCTTTGGAGATGCACAGGGAACACACACAGTGCAAACTGGTGCTAAAGACCCAGTCACTGCACCTTCTCAAATTCTGATTGATGTGGCTCCAATAAATGTGGAGTCACAGCCAAAATCATTAACAATTGAAGCACCTGAAACACTTAATTCACCCACACACTCACTGGATGTTGACATGATCAATACATCACTTCCAAATTCTCCATCTTTAACTCTATTGGAGAAGCCAAAAATCAAAGCAAGTGAGCATCATCTGTTAGATGATTTGTTGGCTCACTTGCCATTTCTTTCTGAGTCTGTTGAGACACCTGTGCCTAAATTTTCATCAATCTGCACAGAGTCTACAATAGTCTCCACTCCAAACTCTTCAATTCCTCTATCCCGGTGGATATTCTTCATCCATCGAGTAGTGATTGTATCCCGATGGATGTGCCTAACAGCAGTCATCCGTCGGATAGCCAAACTACTATACCGATGGATATTCATCATCCGTCGGAGTCTCTGCACAACTTCAAATTTCTTCAATTATCACAAGTGCAGAGGACTTAGTAGTAGTACAATCACTCTTAGGACTGAGGGAAGAGAGTGAACTGAGTGAGAGTCTGGGTTGCTCCCAGGCAAAAGGAGAAAATATGAGTGAACCTATGCAGTCCATTTCTTCAGGACTGGAAAAAGTGAGTGAGAGGAGTTCCACCTTAGATGGTGAAGGTGAGGGTGTGAGGGTGGGAAGCCAAGGGGAGCCCTTGATGCAAAAACAGAGAGATCATGAGAGAAATGCAGGTACTGGAGAGATAAGGATGGACACCATTGCTAGTGAGTCAATGAATGTCGGTGATGCAGAAAGGGAAAGACTATTTTAGCAAGAATATCAAGCTGTCATAGATTCTATTTTCCTAGATGTTGAGACATTTACTCATCCTGCTAAAGCTTATCAAACTATAGCTGTACAGGGCAATGAGGAGGCTGAAAAGATGCTCAACTTGGTGCACACTACTCAATCTCTGCAAAGAGCAAAGGATCCAATCACTGCTATTCCTTCAACTACTGGCAGTGATTTTGAACTAGCTGAAGATTCTTTTGGGGATGCTGGTGGGGATGATGAGGAAGACAGCATGAGCATAGGGGAGATGCAGATGTTCTTGCCCGGATGCTAACAAAAGAATGTTCCTACTCGCATCTCCAATTAACACTATTTAAGTTGATTCATGACACCCAAACAGCCATTTAAGAATCTTCAAATGACATCACAAAGAAGCTTCTTACAGCATATCTTGAAGCTCTTCAGCTGCATAAGATTCAAGCTCTCCAACACAGTCAAAGTGTGGATGAAATCAAGCAGGAAGTCTCTGAAGTAAAACAGGATTTCATAGCAAGGTTGGATGCTAGACTTCCTGGAACCACCATGACTGAGATATCTCAGAAGCTAAGGAAGGAAGCTGATCTCAATAGAAAGGTTGAGGCCATGGACTCTAGATTGTCTAATATGGAGAAGGCAATGGCCAAGATACTTGCTAATCAAGAAACTCATACTGCTCTGCTCCAACAGTTGGTGACTGCTCAACTCCCTTCCACTTTCCAACTTGATGCTAACAAAAAGGGGGAGAAAGGCTCAACTAGTGATGGGGAGAAACAGCTCAACATCCAAGTCAGCAAAGTAATTGTGCCAATAATTGCTTTCACAAAGCCACCAGCAATGGACAGCGTTGACATCATAAATCTGGCAATAGTAAAACTGGAAACAAATGACAAACTGCTAAAGATTGATGTAGCAGCAGCTGAGAAGGAATTAAAAGAAAAATGGAGAAAGATAGATGCAGAAATTTAACAGAAGTTTGGGCCAATTCAGAAACCAGACAAAATCTTCACTCGTCACTCTCAAGTCAAGAATATTTCTGAGAATGAAATGAGTATAAATTATCTGGAAAAAGGCCAAACATCTTGCATCAAATCTCCAAAGGCAAATCTGATCATGAAGCCTAAAAGAAACTACTCAAAGTTTTCAGATAAAAATCTTATGGATATTGTGTATAAAACACCTAATCCAGATGAGAAGAAGCTGTTGGCAAGGTCAGTTGCATTTTTCAAAGATCCAGCTGATTCAGCACTTAAAAGAAGAATTGCCAAGATCTACAGAGTTGGTAAAGAAATTTGTGTGGTGGCCGGACACCCTCAGTTTGTAGAAGCTAAAAAGGAAGAGAAGGAAAAAATCAGGCAAGAAAAGAAGCAAGCTGCCTTAGATGCTAAGAAGCTCAAAAAAAAGAAGGAGCAAGCTGCTATCTTGGCCAAACTTCAAGCTGTAAAGACTACAACTGAGATTTCTGCACAACCATTTGTGATTGCTGAACCTCAAGATCAGAAAGTGCAAGATGAACCACAACGGAAAAGAAAATTCAGATACAAGCTCTACTCCAAAAGAAAATTGGACTTCAGTGATGAGGAAATGGAAGACTACATTCCCAAAAGGTCTACAACTTCAACTCAGACATCAAAACCCTCAATGGTATTTGAAGAATTCAAGGTGGTGGATCCAACAAGGAATATTCATGGTGAGCCCATTATTCCAAAGGATGAGCCAGTAGACTGGGATAGTTTTCCAATTCCTGAACTAAACTTTCCAATCTTCAACAAGCCAAGGAAGACAAAGACTAGAGAAAGCAAGAAAGTGAAGCTTGTGACTTTCAGATCTAAGACCCTAACCAAATCTCAACCCACAGTCAACAAGGAAGATCTCTTATACATCTGTGACATCAAGGAGTTCTCTGAAATAAACCTCTACTTGGAAGAATTGGAAGAAGTAAGAGGGATTGATGCCTACAGACATCTTCCTGAAAGGCTAGTATTCAAGTATAAGGGAGGGAAAGAGATCACATGGCCACTTTACAGAATTCTTCAAGAAAGCCAATTCCTTCAAGAAGAACTTTGGATTTAATGTGACTGCAAGGAGGATAGTCCTTAAGAAAATAGAGGATCTAAGGAGTAATAGAGCCAAAGATGCACTCCCAAAAACTCTGTTTATTCCCTTCACAGGAAAGAGAGTGCATTTGAGGCCTTATTGGCTGATGGAATTCATGGATGATAAGGGAGTTAGAAGATTCTTCAGACTTGATCCAACTGAGTATCTCTAGCAATGAGACTCTTTTAGAAATGCAAAAAATGTTGGATTTATCTGAAGCTGATGAACTTGAATTCCATAGACAACTCCAAAGTTAGATAGAAGAGAACAACAGGAGGCTTGGGAAGAAATCCAGACAATCAGGGAAATAAATTTATCTGCTCAGACTAGAGTAGCAACTTGATAATGATTGTGAGAAACTTCTTTGTATACTTTGCTTTGTTCAATTTTCAGTAAATTTTGTAGCACTTATCAGTTTTATCTACTATTTATCATTCTGTGTTTTTAGGGTGTTTTGTTATCATTAAGTTTCTCTTAATTTATGGCTACAATTCCAGTAGACATAAATTGGGGGAGATTGTTAGGAATATGTTGTGAACTTGATGACAAATTAAATAAAACACCTTAGTAGATTTAACTTAGTGAATTTTGTAGCACTCGATGGATGATCAAATATAGTCCCGGCGGATGATTTAATATAGTCCCGACGGATGACAATTTGACATCCACCGGGTGAGTAGCTTATGTAACAAATAAGTATTGTAGCACATTTCTAAAAACAACTTTGTGTAGATTCTGTAGGAGTATATGAGCCATGTTGACTACTAGTGGATATGCATGATAGGTTGATTAATTGTAAATATAAGATGTCTTGTAATTCTGTATAAGTGAAATGGAGTCAAGTGACAAATAGCTACCCGACGGATGATCAACAAAGCTACCTGATGGATGATCAACAAAGCTACCCGACGGATGACAAACATGTACCTGACGGATGATCAAATTTAAATATCTGTTGACAGTGAAAATATAGTCACATGCGTTGGGTGTTTGCAAAAGAAATGTGGCAGCCTGTTAAGCAGGAATTTGAGAACAGAGAAGCATTACCATTTCCATGCAATTGTGAAGATATTCAAAGATACTAGAATAGAGTAGTGAAGCAGCATGGAGTTAGACTAGATATGTTTTGTTTTATTATCTTATCTTATTGTCATGTAATCTTGGTGATATATAAACCAAGTGTAGCTAGTAGAACATTCAACTAAGCAAACACATTTAAAAGAGAGATAAAAAAAGTTGTACTTGTCAAGAATTTCTCTGTAGTTTGTTTGTTCTACTTGTAAGCAGCTGTGAGCTAGTCAAGCTTCACAGGGTTCTCATTATATATATATATATATAGTGGATACTTTCAAATCCACCATAAAGTTTTAAAATCTTGTGTTTTTATTACTTTGTGTTAATTTATATAACTACTTCATTCCGCAATCTGCAAATGAAACACTTATATATTTTTCGAGTTAGAACTGTTTAAAAATCTTGAAAAAGTAGCCAGAATTACATTCACCCCCCTTATGTAATTCTTTTTGTATTGTTAGGGAATAACAATGGCTGTGAAGAGGATTTTTATATATTTGAAGGGAACTCCAAACTTGGAATTATTGTATCCTAAGGGAACTGGTTTTGAAGTTGTTGGCTACACAGATGCAGATTTTGATGGACGCAGGGTTGACAGAAAGAGTACTAGTGGAAGCTGTCAATTTCTTGTCAGAGACTTGTATCCTGGTATAGCAAGAAACAACAATCTATATCAACTTCTACAACAGAGGTTGAATACATAGCTGCAGGAAGTTGTTGTGCTCAAGTGTTTTGGATTAGAAATCAGTTAATGGACTATGACCTAGTGTTACACAAATTCCAATTTGTGTGACAATACTAGTACTATATCTATTGTGGCTAATCCAGATAATCATTCTAGGACAAAACACATTGATGTAAGGTACCATTTTATTAGAGAACATGCTGCAAATGGTACCATTGAGCTCATTTTTGTTCCAACAGAAAAATAATTAGCTGACATTTTTACTAAACCTTTGGATGAAGCAACTTTCACTAGACTTGTAGGTGAAATTGGAATGCTAAATTTTTCATCCTAAGGCAATAACTCAGCTAATGTGTTGCAGCAGATTAATTTCCAGTAAGTCAAAATTAATTTGATTTTATTAGAAATTAACTGAAATATGAATTAAAAATATTTCAAAAATCTTTGTATATTTATTCTTCAAAAATAAAAATTCAGCTTGGAATTTTTCAATTCTAAGAAAGCTGTCAAAATGTTAATTTACATCTTCAATATGTAAAATAAACACAAGACAGAATCAAAGTGATCAAAAGTACATAGAGAACTGAGTTCTCGAGAAGTCTAATTGACTTATCGACAAGTCATTTTAAGACTTCTCGAGTGAGTTATCGACAAGTCATTTTATTGACTTCTCGATATGCTTTATTATGACTTATCGATAAGTCATTATAGAGTTCTTCAATAGTGTTAATTCACATAGTTCTCTACAAACATAATTATTAGACTTATAAATAACTCAGAACTGAAATAATTTAATCCAATAAATTATTTTTGTAAAATACTTTTGACAAAATTATTCTGATTTTTAGTTTGATTTATTCAAATAAAAATTGGAAACAATTCAGTCCATTTTGGACAAACTGGGTATTTATTTGACATCTCGATAAATTAAATTTTTAATTTCTCTAAAAGAGTAAATTAAAATGACTTCTCGATATGTAATTCATTTTCAAATTGACTTCTCGATAAGTATACTCGAAACTTCTATTTTTGACTTCTCGATAAGTCATCTGCTTTTACTATAAATACCCAGACATCTCGATACATATACATGCTTCGAGAACTCTAAGTGACCTAGTTTTTTCAATTCGAAACCAATTTTTCTCTCATTTCAAACTCTTTCTCACAAATTTTTTTCTTACCCATTCAATCTTACTCAAGAACAATGGCACTCAACAATGTTAGAGCTATAATCCCATAGAAAGGAACCAACTACATAGTTGTCACTGATGCTAACCAATCCCCTGATAGTTTCAAGGGATTTGTGAAATTCTGTCTTAATCATATGTTGCAGGTGCTTTAACATCTAACCCAGTCCTATACTTGGATGTTCTCCATGAATTCTGGACAACAGCAATACTGAGAACTATTATGCATGACAACTCTGTGTCATTGGTGGTGACATGTGACGGCCTCAACCCCGGGGTCAGGAGTTGACGTCACCAACAACAATAATAACAATCATAATTCGGTTTAACTCTTTAATAATACATAACTACGACCCCTTTACCAAGACCTTTTCCAGGTTTAAGTATGACTTAGGTTACTCAACTAACACAACCCAAATTACCTTACATGATCCTGACCACTAATTTAATGCAGCAACTCAACAGACCTCATCTGGTCTGAACACAACTACCTCAGAGGAGCCTGACACAAAAGGAGCTGGAACTCTGCCCTGACTACAGCGCAAGAATCTCCTAATCATCTGCAATACATATAAAATATTCTACAAGGGTGAGCAATTGCTTGCTCAGCAGCACCACTATATGAATAACAAATAAAACAGTTTAAAGTAAAACAGTTATAGGAACAGAATTCATAACTTGCCAGAAACATGTAAAACAGATATAAACTGGATATCAAAACTAGCATGCTTTGTAAAACAAGATCAACAGTCGTGTGCTGTGCATAAAAACCGGAGTTTGATTTTAGCATGCTATTTTCATTTATAAACCTTTCGTTCTATTACAGGAACGATAAACCATTTATCCCGTTACGGGGACCCAAAATCATTTGTTCCGTTACGGGAACCATAAAACTTGTCCCATCACAGGACCTATAAAACTTGTTCCTTTCCGGGAACCTCAAAATCACTTGTTTCATTACTGAAACCACAACATCATCTATCTCAAACACGTTGCTTTGTTAAACAATTTCAAAACTGAATCAATCAAATCTATTGGACGTTTAACGGGTGAAGATAGCTGATCAGTCTACCCTCACCGGACAGCGACTAGCGGCCGTCCAGAAATAGAATGTGTTCCGGAACTTGGGAAAAGACTAGCTAGGTCTTCCCCCCACGCTGGAATAATCGGTTAAACAGAATGCACAACCCAATTAGCCACTTACGCAACCTCATGTTGGGCCGTTACCGAATAACGGGCCTCTTACGCAACTCCAATAGATCAACTGAATTCCCCCTTTTTTTCCAAAATTCCACGACATAGGTGGATTAAAACATTCTCTTTATCCAGTTTTCAAAACACTTGTACCTATCTCATTTCCAAAATCATTTATTTTACCAGCACACATATAAAATCCAGTTTACAAAAATCATTTCATTTCAGATAGGTACCTTTCGAAGTTACTTTTCCCCAAAACAATTTAAAAACAGTGATTTATAACTACAGGGGATACGTAACTTAAAACATTTCAGTTCCTTTATAAGAATAAAACATTTAGCTATTCATATGCACTGAACCATAAAAGAATGGTCAGGGGTACTCGCCTTGCAGAGCTTTACCACTATTACTGATTGACCTTGGACTAACTTGGACACTCGGCTTTATCACCATACTATCAGATTATCCTGGATCCGACTTCAACGTTCAGGTCCTTCGCTTGGGACCTCGCTACGTTTGTCGACTGATCACTAGGTTATCTTTAGTTCGACTTCAATTCTTGAGTCCTTCGACTAGAACCTACAGAGCCGAAATACCCTACGTTAGACGTCTAGGTATGCTTGACACATCCTCGACACCAATTCTACCCAACGATATTCAAACCCGACTCGTAATTATATAGATTATAATAACACGTGCAATAATTAGGATTCACAATCTCGGAAATCGGTTCGGTGTTTGCTTTCAGAAAATACGTATACTCGTCATTTACGAAATTAGGGTTACTGGATTTTGACAAAACATTCACCACAACATACAATCAGGTTCCGCACAGAATATATATATACTTATTTATACTCGTTCGACGTTTTGATAATTACAGGGTATGTCCCGAATTTCTGAATTTAATTTCCAAAAATTTAGGCAGCACCTCCACGGTTTATCGGCCTACCCGTCGAACAACTCGACGTCAAATCACAACAAACAATTCAACAATTTATTCCACCAATACAACCGAAATCCATTTCACAAATCCCAAACACCGATTTAACCAACTAATTATTATTACATCTTATATTTATACTCGTATTTATTAATTAATTTGTAGGACTCAGAACAACGTCATCACCGTCCATTGTTGACTCGTTAAAAGTCATCGTCAACAGCAGCAAAATTTATTGGTAACCGACAAAATTCGGGTTTCCAAATAAATTCCACCGATAAAATTTCCCGAATAAATAAAAAAATATTTATCTCGCATAATTTACTCAAATAATTTCCCGCAGAAATTAAATGAATAAATTAATAAATAACTAAATAAAATTACAACCAATTATCCGGAAATTCCCAAAATAATCAATCGAATTATGACTTTGAGGGGGACACAATCGAACCAACAGCAACAGCAAAACAACACTTGGTGATTTGAGCATGAACATCTCTAGATGTTTTCCATGCCTTAATCACCTCCTGTTCTCGTTCAAGCTGCTTCTTCAAAATCTCTTCTTTCTTCAAGGGCTCAGTTAATTTATCCTTAGCAATCTTACACTTAATTCTCAGTTTTTCAAATTCAATAAACTGAGACTCTAGCACATTATTTCTCTCACTTAAAAACAAGTTGTTTTCTTTGATTTTAGCATTTTCCTTAGTGAGGGACTTAAGTGTAACACGCAAATGATATAATTTTGTAGACATGTCATTTATTGCATCATTACACTCAGTTTTAGATAAATGTGCAAGGTTAGTGGTGATTACCTGATTACTTGAAGATCTTGTCTCTGTTTCATCAGACTTGGCCATTAGGGCTAGATTGACATAGCTGACATCCTCATCCTCATCCATGAAAGGAATATGTCCTAAGTCCAATCATGTATTAGGATTTAGGAATAACTTTTATGTAATATGTTTTGATTTCATTGATATTAATAAAGACTTGTTTTGTTTTTATTACGGGCTTTATCTATTTAAGTATTTAAATAAGATATACCATAGTTTAGAGTAAAGCTTTTTATGGATTATGATGAGATCATAATAGTGAGACCTAAAAAGATGATAACTCTAAACTTAAATAGTTCCTGGTCGTAGGATTACTAACTGGTAATTAATAATCCGCAAAGATCGGTACATACTATGCTTGCTTCATTATGAAGGATGTCTGTTCTCATAGACATTTGTGTGGTGACATTATAGCTAGTATGTAGGTGCTTATTATCGAATAAGTTCACTGAACATGACTCGCCCAGCTGAACAACTGATGGAGTTCACTCACGTGTCAGCAGTTGTTCGCTTAGTGATAGTTGTACAAGTATCCTTAGACTTGAGGTCATCATAGTCATCTTGTGTACACTGAACTATGCTTTGGTTTAGTTCTTAGTCTCCAGGGACAATTATTAGGGCTCTTCTGGGTATAGGAATTTGTACACGAAGATAGTGTATGATCAATAAAGGATCTACCCCTTCCAGTGAAGGAGGCGAATGTTCAAGGCTGATCCACTTATGCTAGTTCTGGAATCTCTGGCCAGAGTAAATGAAATAACCAACAGCAGCATACGCGCACAACATATATACCCGGTCACCTCTCCGGAATAGAGCCCGGCGGCAACCGGAAAATGGCAGAGTGGCCGGAAACGGAACTATGCCGCCACCAACCCACCACCAACCGCAACTGAAACACACACGGGCGAGCATATATACACAATGTATATATATATATATATAATTACGCAGAACAGAACAATACAACAGTGATGGCCGGAGAAGAAGGCGGCGATCCGCTTACCACAACACAGAGCAACACCGAACAGATAGAGAATGGGAAGGGAAGCAGAGGGGAATTACAGGGGAGAGAGGAGGGATTTTTAGAGAGAGAGAGAGATCAAAATTGCTGTGAAAGAAAAAGGAAAGAGGGGAGGTAAATAAAATAAAATGAGAGAAAATACATGGCCTATAATATTATGCCACATTTTTGGCTGGTTTGGAAGAGTTACACACGTGTCCCTTCAGATAACTATGAAGATGTTTGGGGCCCGATTTAACCTGAAATTTGATTTTAGCGACCCAAGTTGCACTTAAAACGAATTCAGAAAATCACGGAAACCGTCTTAAAATATTCTAAATATCCTGAAGTTTATAAAAACATAAATTTTGAAATTTTTAAACAATTTCTAAAACGCAATTCATACCCGCTTTTATCAATTAAACGAATCGACGCGCGGGTGAAACTAACTCCGAAAATTCCTAAATTAATTTTTAAATTCTCAGAATAATATGAACTTAATAAAATATAAGTTTAATAATTTTTGAAGATTTCCATAATTAAATATGGATTTTACTATTAAACACACTCAGAAAATCATTTAAAAATAAATAATTAATGAAATATTGATTTCTCAATTTTATAAAGTCCTAAAAATAATTATTGAAATTATAAAGTCATAAAAACAATTTTAGAACAATCCAAGTATTAATGGAAATAAAACTGCAATAATACCATTTTTAACAACGATCCAAAATCATACAATTCATTAATTAACCACACAATTCAATTACATGCACTAGTAATCACATACACATACAGAGTAATAACCCACTGACTGAACCCACACAAATATTTTATTTAATTATTTATTCCATAATTACACATTTAAATAATAATAAAATATACGGGTCGTTATATCCTTCCACCCTTAAAAAGATTTTGTCCTCAGAATCTGACTTAACTAAATAAGTGAGGATTTTTGTCAAGCAATTATGACTCTAACTTTTAAATAGGCTCTTCTATTCAAGGATCTATTCAAACCATACTCAGTATAGACATAAACTTATTCCTAGGAATTCGCTTTTTAACGAACTAAAATTCGAATCGATCGTTCCACGCAAAACAAATTCAGATGAGAGCCCTTTGACTCTCAATCAGCGACTTAGTTCAAATCAGGTACATATCACCTTATCATTGACACGTATAACATATTATTTATATATACTACGACTGCGGTAGTGATACTAACTTATAGACAGCTGATACACTCGTTACTCCACCTATTATCACCAAAACTTACATCGCTCATAACTCATTCTAATTGCAATCTTTGGTATGTCCTCATGCTTACCTTTAGCTGACAATAGTCTGATCTTAGGTCTTCCTTCAAGAACCAACACGTTCCTTTCATAAATAATCAATTCTATGCAGGGTTACTTATTCCTATTCGTCAACTTTTCCAACTTCTGGTAATCATCACGTAACTTCATACATCCATTCTTCTTTTCTACGGATCACATCAGTGCACAACACGGAATGCACCTTGTCTCATTATTCTTTCATCCCACAATCCTAAATATTCCTTCTTAACATCCCGCATATGTACTAGTTACACCTTATCTTCTTGCTTATGTCCTTGAATACTTATCCTAATATTAGCTTCCATAGAGATTATCATTTGCTTCTTCCGATAATCAATTATTTCCCTAGTTCCTTATCAGGGTCCTGAGCAGCTAAACTTTTAATCATATTACAAGTCTTAGCCTTGGCTGTACTAGATGTTAAACCTTTTGATGCACTACCTCCAATGCTATCTCGGGAAGTACTTCTACAATTCTTGGCAACATGCCCTACCTTGCCACAGTTGTAACAGACGACTCTTGGATTTTCCACCTTACATTCTGACACGTAATGTCCCTTCTGACTACACCTAAAACATTCAATATTTGCCTTACACCTTCCATAATGCCTCTTACCGCATTATTTACACTCCAATATAGGCGACTTAACCGAATTGGCCTGATTAGAGCTGGATGAGGTGTTACTAATTCTATTTAAAGAAATACTTTTCTCTTTAAATTCTTTATTCTTACTTTTTCCAATCTTTTTATGAGACTTCTGACTGGATTCTTCTTGACCTAATGCTTCTTCCATATCATCAATCTTTCGCTTCTTATCTTCTTTTTCTCTAGCGGCTAACTTCTGATCAAATTCAATTACTAAGGCGGCCTGAACTACAAAAGGATACGTCTTCAGTTGCAATGCCACCACTCCACTACGAATTTCAGGCTTCAATCCTTGTTGAAACCTCCCTGCCTTCTGAGCTTCAGAGCACACATAATCTGGTACAAACCTAGCTAACTCTGTGAATTTAGCCTCATATTCAACTACACTTCTGTCACCTTGCTTCAGTTCTAGAAACTCAATCTCCATTTGATTCCTCACACAGTCAGGAAAATACTTTTCCAAGAATAACTCAGTAAACCTAGCCCATGAAACAGGGCCTTCTCCTTCTAACGCCCTGGTTGACTCCCATCAATAATTCGCTTCATTTTTCAAGAAATAGCTTGCATAATCAGTCTTAAGATTCTCACTTACTTGAACGAGATTGAAAGCTTTCTCCATCTCTTTTAACCATGCTCTAGCAGCTACTGGATTAGGTTTACCTTTAAACTCAGGAGGGTTAACATTCTGGAAGATTTGAAACTAGAAATTTGGTTTACTCCTTGTTGTTGATGCTGCAACAGTAGTTGTTGCTGCTGAACCTGTTGGATTAACTACAACTGTTATTGCTACTGCTGACGCAATAAGTCTAGAATTTCATTTATCGATGGATCCTCCGTAAAACTACAACTATTTTCTTTAGACTGGGTAGCTTTCTTGGGTGGCATCTT
Organism: Apium graveolens; assembly: GCF_009905375.1. Taxonomy (NCBI): domain Eukaryota; kingdom Viridiplantae; phylum Streptophyta; class Magnoliopsida; order Apiales; family Apiaceae; genus Apium; species Apium graveolens. The sequence continues at coordinate 244,605,117 of NC_133655.1, forward strand.
CCTGAAATATATAAATGAGTTTGTTCAATAACAAAAATATTTGACAAAAGATATCACCATTTAAACGGTGCACCTGTATCAGGAAAATGCTTCCCAATGACAGTACCCATGTCTTTAATATCGGGGTCCATTTATAAAAGAAATTTAGATTAGCAGCATAAGCAACAATAGCAACAATGACAGTAGCAGAATCAACAACAGTACAGAAAAACGGAAATATAAAAAACTAGTCACCATAGTACGGTTCCTCAATATAACAGCAACTAACCAACTTCCCATCACTACTCAAGTACAACATCTATATTTCTCCAACATACCACAAAAGTCGGCTGAATATATTAGTCATATACTATGTAGAACAAGCCAATAAATTGAGTCAAGCTTAAGGGACACGGACCCCACTAAGCGTCATCGTCCATGTTTCAACCAATCCTTCTTCTAAGGATAATTTCATGTCACCCGAAAGTAGCCCATCACCCATTGATTTACTTTTTCTGAAGCTATGATTCCATCATTAGGTCCTGAACTCTCACGATTACCATTACTCCCAAGTAGTATCTTGATATAGGACTCTCGTTCTTTTCAACAGTCGCTCTTACTTGCTTTCCATAACGAGAACCATCTAATCACAAAAATTCATTTCTATAAAATATCGAATGAAATTTCCGGCTCAAGGGAATCGAATAAGAAGAAATAATGAAGAAGAAAATGTAAGTATGACTGAGAGCAACCATAGAAGTACATAAGATGGCCAGTCTTAGTACCATACGATCACAACACATAATTCGGTGGCGTCCCACCAGACCCTTTTGCCACACAGACAAATGGTCAATTCATATGCATTGTTTGACCCAATCAACCAATAAAATGTCTGAGAGAAGAAACAAGGTTCGAAAGAAAATTCACAAATAGAAAGAGGGGTGAATCTGATTTATAATGAGATCAACAAAATCCTAAGTAGCTTACTTTGGGTTCACAACTTTCTCACAGGAAAATAAGTAACTTATGGAACAGGAAACAATTACTCTGGAAACAAAGTAGGTCTCAAGAAAGAAGTACAAGGAATCAAACTATACACCTTGAGATTTGACTGTTATAGCAACCCCTGACTATTATCATGTTACCCGAACTCACCAAGGTCACACAATCGGGCCAATAACATTCCTTGATATAGAAGAGGTAATATTTGGGGAATAACGCTGGCGTCTTCTCAACTGCCACAACAAGGGCCCGCTCAACACTGAATCCTCGCAACCAGACTCGTTTTCTCGAGAAAACTAGAAATCTCTATCGAACATAACTAATAATACATATACGAAGGGAACGTATTCTAGGCTAGGGCAGTTCCAGTCAACCCTCAGCAAACGCCAGGGTTACGCTTCTGAAACCCTTGGCTAAACTCATAGACTCGCTCCTCTGATTGAGTTGCTGACTCACATTTACACCTAAACCTTTTTGCACTCTTTTGACTCCATTCCTAACCTAAATCAGGGACTCAAACCTGTAGCTCTGATACCAATTGTGACGGCCTCAACCCCGGGGTCAGGAGTTGACGTCACCAACAACAATAATAACAATCATAATTCAGTTCAACTCTTTAATAATACATAACTACAACCCCTTTACCAAGACCTTTTCCATGTTTAAGTATGACTTAGGTTACTCAACTAACACAACCCAAATTACCTTACACGATCCTGACCACTAATTTAATGCAGCAACTCAACAGACCCCATCTGGTCTGAACACAACTACCTCAGAGGAGCCTGACACCAAAGGAGTTGGAACTCTGCCCTGACTACCGCGCAAGAATCTCCTAAGCATCTGCAATACATATAAAATATTCTGCAAGGGTGAGCAATTGTTTGCTCAGCAGCACCACTATATGAATAACAAATAAAACAGTTTAACGTAAAATAGTTATAGGAACAAAATTCATAACTTGCCAGAAATATGTAAAACAGATATAAACTGGATATCAAAACTAGCATGCTCTGTAAAACAAGATCAACAGTCGTGTGCTGTGCATAAAAACCGGAGTTCGATTTTAGCATGCTAATTTCATTTATAAACCTTCCGTTCTATTACAGGAACCATAAACCATTTGTCCCGTTACGGGGACCCAAAATCATTTGTTCCGTTACGGGAACCATAAAACTTGTCCCATCACAGGACCTATAAAACTTGTTCCTTTCCGGGAACCTCAAAATCACTTGTTTCATTACTGAAACCACAACATCATCTATCTCAAACATGTTGCTTTGTTAAACAATTTCAAAACTGAATCAATCGAATCTATTGGACGTTTAACGAGTGAAGATAGCTGATCAGTCTACCCTCACCGGACAGCGACTAGCGGCCGTCCAGAAATAGAATGTGTTCCGGAACTTGGGAAAAGACTAGCTAGGTCTTTCCCCCATGCTGGACTAATCGGTTAAACAGAATGCACAACCCAATTGGCCACTTACGCAACCTCATGATGGGTCGTTACCGAATAACGGGCCTCTTACGCAACTCCAATAGATCAACTGAATTCCCCCTTTTTTCCAAATTTCCACGACATAGGTGGATTAAAACATTCTCTTTATCCAGTTTTCAAAACACTTGTACCTATCTCATTTCCAAAATCATTTATTTAACCAGCACACATATAAATCCAGTTCGCAAAAATCATTTCATTTGAGATAGGTACCTTTCGAAGTTACTTTTCCCCAAAATAATTTAAAAACAGTGATTTATAACTACAGGGGATACGTAACTTAAAACGTTTCTGTTCCTTTATAAGAATAAAGCATTTAGCTATTCATATGTACTAAACCATAAAAGAATGGTCAGGGGTACTTGCCTTGCAGAGCTTTACCACTATTACCGATTGACCTTGGACTAACTTGGACACTCGGCTTTATCGCCTTACTATCAGATTATCCTGGATCCGACTTCAACGTCCAGGTCCTTCGCTTGGGACCTCGCTACGCTTGTCGACTGATCACTAGGTTATCTTTAGTTCGACTTCAATTCTTGAGTCCTTCGACTAGAACCTACAGAGCCGAAATACCCTACGTTAGACGTCTAGGTATGCTTGACATATCCTCGACACCAATTCTACCCAACGATATTCAAACCCGACTCGTAATTATATAGATTATAACAACACGCACAACAATTAGGGTTCACAATCTCGGAAATCGGTTCGGTGTTTGCTTTCAGAAAATACGTATACTCGTCATTTACGAAATTAGGGTTACTGGATTTTGACAAAACATTCACCACAACGTACAATCAGGTTCCACACAGAATATATATATACTTATTTATACTCGTTCGACGTTCCGATAATTACAGGGTATGTCCCGAATTTCTGAATTTAATTTCCAAAAATTCGGGCAGCACCTCCACTGTTTATCGGCCTACCCGTCGAACAACTCGACGTCAAATCACAACAAACAATTCAACAATTTATTCCACCAATACAACCGAAATCCATTTCACAAATCCCAAACACCGATTTAACCAACTAATTATTATTACATCTTATATTTATACTCGTATTTATTTATTAATTTGTAGGACTCAGAAAAACGTCATCACCGTCCACTGTTGACTCGTTAAAAGTCATCGTCAACAGCAGCAAAATTTATTGGTGCCCGACAAAATTCGGGTTTCCAAATAAATTCCACCGATAAAATTTCCCGAATAAATAAAAAACTATTTATCTCGCATAATTTACTCAAATAATTTCCCGCAAAAATTAAATGAATAAATTAATAAATAACTAAATAAAATTACAACCAATTATCCGTAAATTCCCAAAATAATCAATCAAATTATGACTTTGAGGGGGACACAATCGAACCAACAGCAAAACAACACAAACCAACAGCAGCATACGCGCACAACATATATACCCGGTCACCTCGCCGGAATAGAGCCCGGCGGCAACCGGAAAACGGCAGAGTGGCCGGAAACGGAACTATGCCGCCACCAACCCGCCACCAACCCACCACCAACCGCAACTGAAACACACACAGACGAGCATATATACATAATATATATATATATATAATTATGCAGAACAGAACAATACAACAGTGATGGCCGTAGAAGAAGGCGGTGATCCGCTTACCACAACACAGAGCAACACCGAACAGATAGAGAACGGGAAGGGAAGCAGAGGGGAATTACAGGGGAGAGAGGAGGGATTTTTAGAGAGAGAGATCAAAATTGTTGTGAAAGAAAAAGGAAAGAGGGGAGGTAAAGAAAATAAAATGAGAGAAAATACATGGCCTATAACATTATGCCACATTTTTGGCTGGTTTGTAAGAGTTACACACGTGTCCCTTCAGATAACTAAGAAGATGTTTGGGGCCCGATTTAACCTGAAATTCAATTTTAGCGACCCAAGTTGCACTTAAAACGAATTCAGAAAATCACGGAAACCTTCTTAAAATATTCTAAATATCCCGAAGTTTATAAAAACATAAATTTTGAAATTTTTAAACAATTTCTAAAACGTAATTTATACCCGCTTTTATCAATTAAACGAATCGACGCGCGGGTGAAACTAACTCCGAAAATTCCCAAATTAATTTTAAAATTATCAGAATAATACGAACTTAATAAAATCTAAGTTTCATAATTTTTGAAGATTTCCATAATTAAATATGGATTTTACTATTAAACACACTCAGAAAATTATTTAAAAATAAATAATTAATGAAATATTGATTTCTCAATTTTATAAAGTCCTAAAAATAATTATTGAAATTATAAAGTCATAAAAAAAATTTAGAGACAATACAAGTATTTATGGAAATAAAACTGTAATAATACCATTTTTAACAACGATCCAAAATCATACAATTCATTAATTAACCACACAATTCAATTCCATGCACTAGTAATCACATAGACATAGTGACAGAGTAATAACCCACTGACTGAACCCACACAAATATTTTATTTAATTATTTATTCCATAATTATACATTTAAATAATAATAACATATACGGGTCGTTATATGACATGCTCAATTGGAGGCCAACAGATAGAATTCAATGAGCAAGATGTGAATGCATCATTGGGTCCTTCAACTGCAAATCTAGTGGAGGTGCCAACCCTTGATGAACTAACTGAGTTTATGGACTTCATCAACTATGGTGGAAGAATCAACTTGGCAAACTTGAACAGAACAAACCTAAGGAAGGAGTGGTCCTTTGTGTTTAATTCTATAGTGAGGGTCTTCACATGCAGGAAGACAGGGTATGACAACATTTCAAATATGGTGCAGAAGCTGGTGTTCTCAATAGCCTACAACAGACACTTGAATGTTGGTCTATTGATCTTGGAAGAACTTGCCACCAGGCTGACCATGCCCCACTCTGCTAGAGGTAATGAAATTTTCTTCCCTAGATGTATCATGTCTACCTTAAATCATAAGATATCAGACATACATTTGTTGAATGGTATAGACAACACTAAAATAGGCAATTGTAAGTAAGTGTCCAAAATTATATTTGGTTCACTTACTACAAAGAATAAGGTAAATGTGAGTCTGAGAATCACTCCATTCATGTTGGAGAGGCTTAAGTCTTACCCTTACCCTATACCTGATATGAGATCAAATGTTCAACCTAGTACAGCTATGGTCCCTGAACCTGTAGAAGTTCAAATAGAGGAAAACCAACAGGGGCCTTCCCAAGCTGAGACCATTCCGTCAAAATCATTAGCAACTAGGAAACCAACCACTTCATCCTCTCAAAAGGATGAAGTGGGTAAAAAGAAGAGAAAGGAGATAACTCTTACAGTGATGAATGAGAGTGGTGAGGAACAAACACTAAGTAAGTCACCTTTGGTCAGAAAAACAAAGAAGGCAAAGAAAACTGAGCTGACCACTCAAACCACCTCTGTATCCTCACAAAAGGATGTAGTTGTACAAATGGGACAAAAACAGATTCTACAGACATCCTCTCAACAGGGTTTTCTATTGAAAAGAGCATTCTCCCCAATGCATCTTGTAAAGAGTCTACACAGCCAACACTTGAACAAATCCAAGTATATAATAGGAGAAATAAGGATGGCACACACAAGGAGAGCACATCTCTTGAAAATCCCTCATCCATTCAGGGGGAGCTGCCAACACTCAATCCTGAACTTCTAAATCTTACATCAAATATTTCTTCTCCCCATACTGAAACACTTGAATCAAATTCTCAAGTATTTCCCCAATCAAGTGACTTGGTTCAAGAAACCTTGCTCACCAGCCAGACACTAAATTCAAATGGTGAGAGGCTACTAGTTGGGGTAGACCTTGATGACACCATCAACGCCATGGGGGATTCATTAGTTTTTAGTGAAGACCCCGTGGATGTCACGGATGTTCCTTCATGTGCAAATCAGCCCTCACAGACTGTTAGGTTTGAGAGTAGTACTCCTGAGGGGGAGCTATCTAAATCCTCTCTAATTCAATTGGAGGTTCAAGTTCTAGGAACAACTCCCCTCAAAACCCTAGCAGAAATTGCATTAGCTATAGATGCTAGGAGTACATGAATTTCCAACGATCCTGTCATAGAGGAGGCAAGTATAGCACATTTAGGTGATAGTGTGGTGCAAGACACACAAGGGTTTGAGACTGGTGCACATGACAGTAACCTAGTCAAATCCCCTCCAATTCAATTGGAGGTTCCCACTACATGTGAGGAACAACAACTTGTCACAAATACAGAGAAATCTGTGAGTCTAACTGTGACTCCTGCTACAGGTGGTTCTCAACCTTCAACCTCTCAACCTCAATAACCACACTTAATCTCCCAATGGCTCCAAGAAACTGCAATTCAACCTTCAACCATTGAAGATCTTAAAGTTGATCAGCTTGGAGGCCTTGCAAAAATATCACAACAGCTACTTACATCCAACATGTCAAACCAGGACTACCAAGCTATCATGGTCACCTACCAGGCTGATGTTAAAGAAAATCAAGCTAAAATTGTTGATGAAGCTGGTCATGATGCAAACTGTGATGTTTGGCTGGATAAGGAATTCACTATTGAAATGGATGTTGTGCTAGCTCAGTTCAGGGAGGAGTACATCACCATTATGAGAAGCAATGTTAGATCCCTAACTCCTCAAGAGATGTATGATGCCATCAATGATGTCTACAAAACTCAAATCAAGACTTTCCACAATTATGGAAGAGCACTTCAAATCACATTGGATGGACATCAAGACAAGATTATGAGAATGGTAAGGGAAAAGATGGATCTAATCATCCCCTCTCAGACTGAGATCAAAAACCAATTCAAAACCTTTTCAGAACAAATATCAAGGTATGATCTCAGTGGGATTGACAAGAGTGTCACACAACTGAAAGACTCCTTTGTAGCTTTGCACAAGGTGGTTCAAGATCACATCACAAACTCCAATGACACAAGGTGGAAGCTGGATCAAATGCACACTGCAAGATACACTCCTTCCCCTTTGATTATTGATGAAATACAAAAATATGTGCAAGCTTCATTTGGACTATCTACTACTATCTCTACTTCAAGCTCGTCTATAAAAGACATTCAAAATCTCAAGACGCAGGAGGCTTCTCTAGAGACCTCAAATGCCTCTCTCAATGCTCAAGTTCAGGATTTGACTTCTCTAGTAAAAAGTCAACAATCTGATATCAAAATCGTGGTGGACTCTCACAAGCATCTCCAAATGCAAAATTATGTTGCTTTAGGAGCCATCATGGGGAAACTCAACATTCCACTGCCCTCACTACCTGAAGAAATAAGGCCATAATTACCAACTCCTCTACTCATGCCTGTCACCAAGACTGAGGGGGAGATTGAGGCTAGGATTCAACAATCCAGGGATGCTAAAGCTAAATCTAAAGAGCCTATTCAGGTTGATCAAAGCTCATCAAGTGCTCAAGTTGATGTAGAAAAAAAGAAAGACTTATCAAGGCTGCAGAAGGATCAAATCAAGATCAAGAATTCAGTGAACTATTGCAGTTTTGAGAATGTCTCTTCAAAATAACTTCATCACATACAAGAGAGTATTGGCCAAAACTATCAACCAAGTCAGGGCAGTAGTGGTGAATGTTGATGATTATCTACAGAAGAGGATTGTTGTTAATATCAATGATGGTGGTGTGGATAGATGCCTTCAAGTCTCTCTTTTAAATCTCAGAACTCTAAGGGCATCTGAATTAGATGTTGTGATTGACAAAGTTCATAGAGTCATCACAGAGGACACTCAGCTTCTTAATGAGCTCAAAAATGCACAGATAGCAGCTTTTCCTGAACCTATCTATATCCAAGTAAGGGAGTCTCCTACATCTGCCCACAGACCAAGAAGAACAAAATCCTCAATGTGCCCAAGAATTGTGTGAAAGGGAATATAATACTGATCATAACTATTCAATTTGACTTAAAATATAAGAAGAACAAGAAAATTGAAGGTGAAGAAATGATCAGGATCCTTGAAAGGTACCTTGTGAATGCTGACACCATGTTGCCACCCACTCAGTTTAATCTAAAAAGTGACAAGGACGATGATGAGCAGAAGAATGATGTACAAAAACCTTCTGGCTCAAATCCAAGTCAATCTTCAAAAGCAACTGGTAGCAATAATAAGAAGCAGGATGAGAAAAAGGATGGTGACAAGAAAAGGAGAGAAGAAAGGAGAAGCAAGCAAAGGCAAGATGGCCCAGAACCACAACAACCCCTAAAAATCCAAACAAATCAAGCTCAACCTTCAAAGCCAACAAACTCGATCATCAAACCACCTCAAACCTCTAAGCCTAAATTCCTATACAAACAAACTGCTAACACCTTTCTAAAAATATCAATAACCTCAAGCGAAACATTTCTCAAGAAAATCACAAACCTACCTTTTGTCAAACCTTCACTCAAAATTCACTTCAAGTCGGTTGGGAGGAAACCTAAGAAAGCTAAGGATGCTGAAAAAGTACAAGTTACTGAGAGAGCCATCTGGAATTGTTTCAAGTAAAGTAATTTTCTATCTCTAAACTGGTGTAGCTCAGATGAAGACTACTTTCAACAACTAGCTGAGGAAATAGTCAAAGTTCGGGTTGTAACACTAAGGGAAGTAAGAATCTACTATCAAGATGGGTCTTTCACATTTCTTGGCAGCGGGTTAATGAACTCTCTCTCTCCCACAAGAATCAAGAGAGTGATAAGTTTACTAAAGGATAAGGATACTGCTACAAGAGCATGGAGATCTGTTTTGGCTGAATGGTTAATTGTAAGGGAGGAAAGAAGAGCAAGGAATGAGGCTGAATATGAGGAGAGAAAAAGGAAGTATGATGAGGAGACTGAAATGTTCATCAAAAGATCAGATGAACTCAAGGCAAAAGGAATGAGCATAATTTCCAAGGAGGGAAAAATTCTAAATGTCAAAACTGGAAAATTCACAAAATTTAGGATTGACATACTGGATAATTATCCAAAACCAGACAGACTCAAGCTTGTGGAAGCTCTAAGTGGGACACCAGTCATAGAAGAACTAGAAATTCTTGTTTACTTAAAGGGACTCATTAGAGAAGAAACAGAAGCAAAAAATGTCTTTACCTAAATGTATAAATGATTGTTATTGTGTCAATTTTTATATATTAGTCTTATTTTCCATTTTAGCTTGGGGTTAGTCTTGTTAACAGACATGAATTTGTGTTAAACAATCTTCTCACAAATGGGGGGAGATTGTTATGCAAGACATACCTGTACTTTAACAAGACTAAATCAAATTGAAAACTCTAAGTAAGTTGTATGATAATGTATGTTTGCATTATGTATTGTAATTCTTAAGTCTGTAAAAATGTTCAAGGGCAGACTGAAGCCTTTTTTTGTAAACAGTATCAAGCCTAAGAATTATATCTGGAAGAAAATCAAGAAGATCATGTCTTAGAAGAATTATGAAGAAGTTTGGAGTTGAATAAATCTGTTTTGGGAAAAATATTCTAAGTCGAGTTCTCTACAAGTCACAGATTAAAGTATTATAGAGAAGTCATTCGAGAACTCCAGAATGACTTATCGAGAAGTCGGGAAAGGTACTAGAGAACTCAGAGATATCGACAACCCTAATTGAAGACATTAAAATTGGAGATATCGACAAGTCATTTCTTCACTAGAGAACTCTGAGATCTCGATAAGTCTATTTGTCATTAGAGAACTCAGAGTTATCGATAAGTCAAAGTGAAGACACGAAGATGTGAGATCTCGACAAGCCAGATTCTCTTATAGAGAACTCAGAGACATCGATAAGTCAAATCACTGTAGAGTAATTAGAGATCTCGATAAGCAAATATATTTATCGAGATGTCAAGTTCTCTATATACAAAACTGGAGATCTCGAGGAAAAACTCAAAGTACAAAATGCAAGCCAGTTCAATATCCAAGATTATCAAGCAACAAACAATAACCAGTGTTTACTATTCTATAAAGTAAACACTGGATGCTTTGTTTAGTGGTAACAATTTAGATCAGAAATTTTTTACTCTCTCAAGAAAGCAGCTAAGCTCTTTATTATCAAATAGACTAGAAATTTTGTAGCGAGACATTCTTAATTTTAATTTAAAATTAAGTGAGTTTTGAAATATTTGTGTTCTTTATTGTTAGATTCTTAATTTCAGTATTAACACATTTCACTACAAGACTTAATTTACTTTGTTCACCACCAGAAACAAATCAGGAAAAGCTCAAAAACACTAAAATACATTCACCCCATCTGTGTGTTATTCATTACCTAACGGACATTTTAAAATTCTCCGTGTATTATTCATTACCTAACAGACATTTTAAAATTCTGGTGAATATTATGGGAAACAATTCACCCTGTAAAAAATTCCATAGCTAGCTTTTAATTATTGAGAATTATTTTTTTTGCTAAATAATTGTTGAGAATTATTTTGAACATAGTACTATAACTATTAAAACTTCCAGGGTAGTTTTTATAAAAATAATAGTGATAAATTTAAATTTCTAAACAAATATAAGTAATGTCTTCTAATTTAAGTTAAAATGTGTGATAATTAGTAGGGAACAATTTAGAATTTCTTCATTGTGCAGTTAAAGTTATTATCTTTACAATTTTACTTCTTAAAACAAAAATGTGTAATCAAATAGTATAATTAATAAAAATTAATTTTAAACCATAACAATTTTAAATCGCAACGTCATACTTTTTAACTGATGGATTTAAAACCAACAGTGATGCAACTTTAATAGACTCTCGAGTGACTGAGCCTGTACCTCACCCGGCAACAAAACAGAACATATACGAGTCCAGTTAAATAGGAAATCTCACTGATTCTGTATCCTCTATGTAGAAAAACGATTTTCTGCTGAAGCCTAGCTTATACATGATGCACCTCATAACAAGATCAATGGTACAGTGATTATCTAAACTGTAACACAATGATGCTATTAGCATATAATTCATTTACATTTGCGATTTTGCATCACTAGCTGCTGACAACAACATTTTATGATATTATGCTTTACGCGCCTGCCAGTGTCTCCTTATATCTCTCATATGTATCAAAACTGGAAGGCAGGCTATTTGCCCAGGAAATCAGGACAATATCTTCCGGTCAAGCTGTCAACTACCATGCTCAGCTACTGTTTAAGTTAGTATCTGCTACCACTAGTTACCAAAACCAAAGGGTGCTTTTCTTCTGCTTCCGCCTTCACCATACTGTTCGTTCCATTTTCTTAACTCATTCATGCTTGCTGCATCAAACGCAACTGATGGCCCCACCTGCAATGCATTTAAAGGTTTGCCCGTGAGTATTAGACGTGTCTCTATCCACAAACACTTATCTCTAAAAAATTTAATAGTTGTTATTTGCCTCCTACTCACTTCGGTAAAAAATAATCAATCTACTGTTATTACTTCAATATCTGTTATTAATAAGAGCCTTTTTTAAATTGAACATCACATCTCATTCCAGTGTGCCAACTGCAAGTGTGTAATGCTCAACTGAAAACGGAAATTAATTACTCAAGACAACATTCAATGTCCTCCCCTCCCGCCATTTATGGAAGGGTCAGATATGATTATATATTACTTCTTTATGAAGAATAGGAGCAGTTGGATCCAAAAACTCGTGAACAGGATCCAACAAAATTACACTTACCGAAAGTGTTTACTTATTTTCATGTCAAATTTACTTGGAAATATTAATTGAACCACATCAAGATGGGAGAACTTCATTATTTATTCATATATTACCATGGTTGTCATGTCGGTCGACTAGTCGCGACTAGTCGGCGACTAGTCGACTAAGCGGTGATTGGATGTCGACTCAACATGTCGATTAGCTGAATGTCGACATTTCGGTCGCCTGGTCGACTAGTCGACTAGTCGAGCTGCTCAGTGTATATATTTTTTCTGCATAATTTTTTTTACATGCTGCACTACCACATCACATCACAGTTGTATCAGACAATTGTTATTGATTAATTGTTACATATTTCACATAATTGCAAGTACTTTTCTTTGTTGTACTAAATTGTTAGATGATTGCAAGTACTTTTCTTTGTTGTCATTTGTTAGATCTTCTAACTTTTTCATCATTCTCTCCAAGTGTTTGGATTCTTAATTTCTTAGAATCCGAAATAAAACATTGTGGAATGAGTTGGAACTTAAAATCTAGAACTTAGAAATCTAAAATACATAATATATATACATTTTTGTGTATATATATATGTATATTGTAATATTAATTTATAATAATATATTAATTTTTTGTCGACTAGTCAATTTATAATAATATATTAATATTTTGTCGACTAGTCAACGACTAGTCGACTAGCGGGAGGTCCGTCGACTCGCCTCGACTCATCGACGTGACAACCATATATATTACATACTCCCTCCGTCCCGGCCATTTATATACAAATGGTTTAGGCACGGAGGACAAGAAAAACATTAAACAAATACTCCCTCTGTCCCAACCATTTCTTTACACTTTCCTTTTAGAGATGTCCCATCCAATTCTTTACATTTCAAAACTTACCAAAAATAGTCAATGGGTCCCACCACTTTCCCACTTTTTCTCCCTTTTCACACTACTTTTACTTCACTGTCTCTCTTTTATATATTAAAAATCAATGGGACTCACCACTTCACCCTTTCTTCTTTTTCTTTTTCACTACTTTATACATATTTCTTAACCTCCGTGCCCAAACCAAACGTAAAGAATTGGCCGGGACGGAGGGAGTATTACTTTTGATAGATAGTGGGATGAAAGAGAAAAAAAATGAAAAAAGTTGATAAAGTGGTGGGAACAATCAATATAAAATGAGTATAGTGGAAGAAAGTGGTTGATGTAGTTGATTTTTATATTATAAAATTTTACTATTTTTGGTATGTTTTGAAATGTATAGAATTGAGTAGGACATCCAAAAAAGGAAAGTGTATAAAATTGAATGGAACCGAAAGAGTATATGGTAACTGCAAACTAAACAAAAGTATTATTAAAACGAACTAATCAACTTGCATCAATTATGTAGTTTATAATGAGAAATTTAAATAGTAATGCAGCTCAAATTCAATACTTCAACTAGCAAGGAGGATTATTAAATTTCACACGTCAAGTTCTTATATGACATCTTCACCGTTCACCTGCTGCTAGGTCTACCATAAATCAATATAATCAACAGGAATACTTAAAACTTTAGTAATTGGGATTCACCTTGGATTTGGATTGAATGAAATCATCCAAACTGAGTGGTCTTAATATAGAAGCTAAATCATCCTTGACTCCCTGCAAAAAGAAAACACAATGATACTAAAATGCACATTGTATTTAGTTAGAACAAATAGCATGCAAGGAGAACCTCAAGGAAGCTTCAGAAGATGGCAAAGGGTTACCTCCCGTTCTTTTTCTAAAAGCTCTTGCACTGGTCTATAAGCCGCAGCTCTACAGAGGTTCTGCAAAATATGAAAGTATAAGGGCTAGTACAGAGAAATCCAGATAGCCATTGAATGCAGTCAGTGCATTACCTTCAAATCACTCCCGGAGTATCCTTCAGTTGCATTTGCAAGTTGTTGCATCTGGAATTCAGGCTCTAGATCCTCTTTATCAAGAAATATTTTAAGTATCTTCAGACGATTATCAGCATCTGGCAAGTCCACATAGATCCTACATCAAAACTGACTCATTCAGTAAGAGATGAAAGTATTACCTTAACCATTTTATTTATCTGCCTGGCTCAATATTATTCCTTTTTAAAAACTAAATAATATGTGACATTCCTCAGTGTTTAAATATTTTAGCAAGAACATGGATAGAAGAGACTAGAAAAAAGAGAAGCAACAGCTAAACTACATAAAGCATAGTTCAGGGCAAAGAGTTTTAAGTGGTTTGACCTTCTTGGTAGGCGACGAATGACAGCATCATCAAGGTCAAATGGTCGATTCGTTGCACCAAGGATGAGTATTCTTTGACTGTCTTTTGTTCTCAAACCATCCCATGCTGCCATAAATTCATTGCGCATTCTTCTTGTGGCCTCATGCTCAAAAGAACCGCCACGAGCACCAAGCAAGCTGTCAACCTGTTTCAATTAACAATGTTGCTCTAAGAAGAGAATACTGTTTCAAATGAAAGAAAACGTAAAAACTGAAAAAAGGTATTTCAGCATATCCACCTCTGTAATGAAAAGAATGCAAGAAAAACATATAACCAAAATGTAAGAACCATTACATTTTGTCCAAAATATACATGTAAGCATAAGATCCAAGTTGTGCATAGTACCAAGAGGCTGTTACATGGTAACCATGTTGACATTCATTGAATACTCAGATTAGATGCCTTTCTGGCACAAACTCTGACAGCACATACATAAATGATGGACAGCTTTACTAAACAATGATTTCTGATATAAAAACGATGAAAGATGAACGTGGTCCATTAGGTTGCGTTATATGTATTCTTCACATATAAAACACATAGATAAATACATTATCAATGAATAATTTTTCCCAACTATATGATCAACCATGTGATGTGGATTGCGAGAGACAACATTTGCTAGCATTACTTTTATCCAAACACACATATGGGCCTGGCCACAAGAAGAGGGGAATCAGAGTGAATCTCTTACCTCATCGACAAAAATAATTACAGGGGCTAACTTGCCGGCAAAGGAGAAGAGGGCCTTGGTTAACTTTTCTGCGTCCCCAAACCACTGTGCAGAAAAGACAGAAATGAGAACATACATTATACCACTACTGTCGAATTATCTTGTAAACAGAGTAATATATCGAATGAAACAAATCTAATAACTGCAAGTATGTAAGAGACATGGTACAATATCTAGCAACATGCACCAATTAAGATCTGCAATTTCCGTTGATTATCCTCTTAATATTACTCGCAACAAACCAACTAAAATATGCCTAAACTGAAGCAGGAAATCGAACCAAGAAAGAGTATAAGACAGCAAATCATTACGAAAGGAGATAAACGATTTACACATGCAAGTGCTGTCATCTCCCAGTCTTGAAGTTGAAAAAACACAAAATTATTTAAAAAACACATTCTATTTAAACACATATTAACTATTCTAATTAATAACTAAATAACGGATATACAAATGATTAAGATAACTGTGCTTTGCACGGGTTATATGCTATATTTCTTAGTGAACAAGCTTTACTTTTATCATTTTATATATAGTTGTAGCTTGTTTCACATTTTGTTTCTTGTTTCTCTTACCAAATACCCAAGTGACAGTTCATTTGGAAAGTAACATTTTAATGGCTCTTGTTATTCAAAAATGAAACTGCGGGGCAGGCCATGCACATTTGGATACAGAGGATCTGCGGCGGAACTGAAGTGTAATCTAATGCCGCCACCAATCCTTATATGAGAAGGCACAAGCAGGTGCTATTTTTTACTAAAAAATGTCACTAGAAAAGTATCAAGAAATAGAATATAAACTAATTGAAATAGATTACAAGAAAGCACACGGATGATGGAGGAGCCAAAATTTGGAAGGAAGAACAAACATAACCAATAAATGATAAAGCGATAAAGGTATAAATTGTTGTGCATTGCCCCGTCATCCAAAATATACACATATAGGGACCAATATTCATGTTAAGAGTACCTTAGATGTTAGAGTGGAACCAGTAATGCTGATAAAATTTGCTCCAGCTTCTGTTGCAAGTGCCTTCGCAAGAAGGGTCTTTCCAGTTCCGGGAGGTCCAAAAAGCAATATCCCTTTGCAAGGCTGATAGAGGCCTCTTTATAGTTAAACTAGGAACAATTGAATTCAAAAACGAAAACAAAGACACAAAAACACACCCGCAACAAATTTCCACGAGAAAAAAGCTCAGGCCTTCTCATTGGAAGAATTACAAGTTCATTTAAGGCTGTCTTCACATCTTCAAGAGCACCAATATCATCAAACTTCACACCAACTTCATCAGGAGGAACAACCGCTGAAACAAAGTTGGACTCATACTCATCCTTGGCAAGATTCTGCCAAAGTTTATGCATGTCAGCACCAAAACAAATTATCCATATATAACTTCTTCTTTTTTTTGACAGGAACTATCCATATATAACTCAATACACCTAGAAGTAGACTGTTTAACTGTCACTCAATTCCACAAAAGTCTTCCAAGAACCTGATTCTTGAACCAGTAATAGAGCCCATCACTTAATGGATCATAAGTGAAGTCCTTAATTACAAGTGCTCAACAAACAATCTATACTTGCAAGAAAATTTCACTGGAGGTAAATTTAGAATATAATGAATCTCTCTGACAAAAAAAGGATATAATGAATCTAAATATACACAAATTTAGCAAATGACAGTTATTTTATGAAACAGGGGGAGTATCATTCACTATATAATTTAAAACCTTGTACATAAAATAAAAGACCACTGTGACTTAACTTTGTGGCTGACAATATATAGGCTAAAAATATGCTTAGGCTTAGTGAGTATATTATGCAGAAGGAACATTAGGGTATGTTTGGATGGGGGTTGAGGAGGGAAGGGTTGTGTTGGTTGATAAGGGTTGAATCGATCCCCGCAAAACCAACCGATCTGACCCTTTCAAACCCAATCCCTGCTGTAGATTTTCTTTCCCAAACAAGGATTATAAAATCCCACCCCTCCCTAGCCCAACCCACCCCATCCCAACCCCCCATCCAAATACACCCTTAATTATTAATCGAGCATTCACATCTGGAAACCCATACAAGGAGGCCGAGAGACCAGTAATTTTATTATGATGTGTCCTTGTTTTGACTCACTCAAGGTCTAAAAAATGATTACATTTTTTAAAACACTAAGAGTGTGGATCATACCTTTAGGGTGTGTGAAGGCTTCTTCGATATCGTTTCCTGTTCCTTTAGCCTCAAGAGTGCAATTTCAAGGCTTCAAAGATATTACAGTTAGAAGCATCGAATCTAATTAAAGTTTCTATCGGATGCATAAAGTTGTTGCATTTAGTTACCTCTCCCTAGGCAGATACAATTTTTCCCCTTTTATCAATGGAAGAAGACAGGATGACAAGTAATGGCTCTTAGCCCAGCCAACAACTTTTTCAGCTTCTGCAAGTAAAATTCCAAAAGACAATCAAAATGACAGATGCAGCAACTATTGTAGACGTCAAACAGTTCTAAGAAACACTAATTAAGGATGGCCAACCAAGGTTCTGTAAGGAATCAGGCTATTAGTATATGAATATTAGTATTAGTATTACTAGTAGTGCTGTTATGTAAGCCTATATAAAGGCAGAAACATGGGGCATTCAGTATGCATTATGAAAATGGAATTCATTCCACAAACTTCTCTCTCTCTCTCTCTCTCTCTCTCTCTCTCTCTCTCTTAATTTCTTTCTCCCCAAGTTTCTATCTACCTCTATTCTTCTCTCTATCTCAGATCTGCTCCTCTTCTAATTCTCTATCACAATTCTCATTGCTCTATCTTATCTATCCTATATTTGTTGTTATTTACTTGCGGATTTCATTTCTGCACTTACTAAAATTTAAAACCTAAAAAACCCAAAAACATTCAAATATACAAAACTATAAAAAGGAGTTCCTGACAGATTTGGTATCAGAGCAACATAAGTCGATCACCCACAGCTTCAATCGTGGTGTGCACTCCAAGGCAAGCCTATCAAAGCTAATTTGGAGGTAATCTCACTTGTTTTTCAGATGCCTGCTATTTCTGCACTTTAGGTGTTTGATAATTGACTCAGTCACTTGTTTAGAGATTTAGTAGTACAGATCTGTGAATTTGAGGATTTAGATCTGTATTTCCCTTGCTCGAGTTGATCTTAGAATATTATTGTTGATTGTGCTTGGTTCCTGTGGTAATTGTTGAAGTTAGTACTAAGGTTGTGATTGAGATTATAAATATAGGCTAGAGATGAAGGAAACAGCAGGGAAGTCCTATAATGAATTGATGCAGGAGGTGCAACAACAGTTTTTGTTGTGTAGGGAGGACACTAGTGATAAGATTCAGCACATAGAGGATCTGCTAGAGAAGGCAGTATAGAGATTTAGTTTACTGCAACAAAGGTGGAGTAGGAAGCCTACAGAGGTGTTCCTGAATGCTTTTGGTGCAAGTAATTTAAACAATGAAAGGAAGGATGAGAACAGACAGGAGGAGCTTGACTCTCTCAAAGCATTTAAAGTTAGCATTTCCTAAGTTTGTAGAGGGAGGAGGTGTTTCTGAATGGTTGGAGGATTGTGAACAATACTTTGACATTTACAATGTCCCTGATGAGAAGAAGGTGATAGTGGCAGGTATGCACCTGAAAGGGGTAGCTAAAAGGTGGTATCAGGTATGTGCTGCTGGAAAAGGATGTTGGAAGTGGAGGGAATTTTATCAGCAGTTCTCTACCAGGTTTGGAGTAAAAGAGCAGGAGTTGATGTTTGAAAGGTTCAAGAAGTTGAAACAAGAGGCTACTGTTGAACAGTACTTTGGACAATTTGAGAACATGGAGCAACTTAAGAGGAAATTGCCTCACAGAAGGATTTTTTTGTGGAAAGCTTCATCAGTGGCTTGAAAAGAAACGTCAAGAATGCACTGTTGTTATTGGCACCAGTCACACTTGAATCTGCCTACAGAAAGATGCAGAATCCAGGAAGGATAGAAGTTTGACAGAAAGGCTGAAGGAATCTGACAGCAAGAAACCAATGCCAATAACCAAGGGAAATTATCTCATATCAAGGCTGAAGTAGAAGCCACGGAATAAAGTGATGTGGCAGATCTCTCCACAAAGCCACCTGCAACTAATGTGAAAAAAAAACGGAACAGAGCACCACTGCTGCCAAAAAAGAGAGACAAAAAGTTGGATAAATTGTAGATGGAAGTATATGTCCATGCAATTGAGGGAGCACATAACAATCAGCCCTTTACCCTAACAAGGCATATTGGTAAGAAGGAATTCTCAATTTTAATAGATGGTGGGAGTACTCATAGTTTTCTGGATGAAAACACCGCCACCAAGCTCAAATGTGAATTAGTAGAGAATCACCTTACCAGTAAATATGAGTGCCCTGGTTTTAAATGGAGAATGGGAACACATGAGTTACAAACTAGAGTAAAAACTCTACTAATGGGCAATTATGACTTTCAAGAAGTTTACTCTTCAGTTTAAAAATAAGGGTCAAACCATAGTACTTACTGGCAACTCAGAACCTGTGAAGCCAGTGTTGCAACAAATGAGTTGAACAGAGTTCTTTAGGAGCTGCCAAAGGCAAGGACATGGGCTTATGTACCTACTCTACGATATTTCAGAGGAGCAAGCTATACAAGAGTCAAGGAACAAGGGTCCTGAACAGAAGGAGATGCAAGGTCCTCTTCAGAAACTTATCAAGGAATATGAAGACAAATTTCAACCACCCATAGGTCTTCCTCCTCACAGAGACATTGAGCACAGCATTGACCTCAGAGGGATCTCAGCCATACTCCATCAGACCTTACAGAAATTCTTATGATCAAAAAACAGAAATAAAGAAACTGGTATTAGAGATGCTGGACAGTGGGGTGATAAGACCTAGCAATTCACCTTTTGCTTCACCCAGACTACTTGTCAAGAAAAACGATGGTAGCTGGAGGTTTTGCATTGATTATAGAAAGCTTAATTCTTTGACTATTAAGAATATTTTCCCTATACCCTTGATAGAAGAGCTACTGGATGAGTTATATTGAGCCAAACACTTCACAAAGCTGGACTTGAGGGCTGGGTATCATCAAGTTAGAATGAAGGAAAGAAACATTGAGAAAACTGCTTTCAGAACTCATTTAGAGCATTATGAGTTCACTGTAATGCCCTTTGGCCTTACAAATGCCCCTGCCACTTTTCAATACTTGATGAATAAGGTATTTGCTCCACATCTAAGAAAATCAGTACTGGTCTTTTTGATGACATCCTAGTGTACTCTAAGTCTGAACAGGTGCACTTTACTCACTTGGAAGAGGTCTTTAAATTAATGAGAAGCCACCAGCTATATGCCAAGATGTCTAAGTGTGACTTTATGAAGGAGCAAGTGGCCTACTTGGGGCATGTCATCTCCCATGACAGAGTGGCTATGGATAAAGGTAAGGTGGAGGATATGTTGGCTTGGCCTATTCCTTCCAACTATTAAGGGGTTAAGAGGGTTTCTGGGATTGAGTGGCTACTATAGGAAGCCTGTACAAGGATATGGGGTTATTGCCAGACCCTTAACAAACTTACTTTAAAAGAATAACTTCCAGTGGAGTGAAGAAGCCACTCAGGCCTTCAACCAACTGAAGCAAGCCATGACAACTACTCATGTTTTACAACTGCCAGACTACACTCAACCATTTACTGTCGAGACTATTGCATCCAATTCTGGCATTGGAGCAGTTTTGACTCAAGGAGGCAGACCCTTGGCTTATTTCAGCAAAGCATTAGGACCTAAAGGCCAAGCTATGTCTGCCTATGAGAAGGAATTATTGGCCCTAGTGACTGCTGTTAAGAAATGGAGTCCTTACCTCATGGACAAACATTTCTTCATCAAGACTGACCATTGAGCCTTAAAGTTACAGAACAGAAGGTGGCAAATCTGTTACAATAGAAGTGGATCAGTAAACTGATGGGCTACACATGTACCATTTTGTACAGGAAGGGTAAGGAGAACACAGTAGCTGATGCTTTATTCAGGGCACATGAAGAGACAGGGGAAGAACAAGGGGATTACATAGATACAGAAGAGTACCATGAGGACATGGTGAAAGTTTAAGGGAGTGTGATGTAAGGAATGAGGCTATTAGTATAAGAATATTCGTATTAGTAAGGGCAGGATAGCCTTTACTTAAGTATTATTAGTAGTGCTGTTATGTAAGCCTATATCAAGGCAAAGACGTGGGATATTCAGTATGCATTATGAAAATGGAATTCATTCCACAAACTTCTCTCTCTCTTCTAACTGATTCTCTCTATCTGTGTCCCTCTCTCTCTCTCAATTTCTTTCTCCCCAAGTTTCTATCTCCCTCTCTTCTTCTCTCTATCTCAGATCTGCTCCTCTTCTAATTCTCTATCACAATTCTCATTGCTCTATCTTATCTATCCTATATTTGTTGTTATTTACTTGCTGATTTCATTTCTGCACTTATTAAAACCTAAAAAACCCAAAAACATTCAAATATACAAAACTATAAAAAGGAGTTCCTGACAGCAGGTTCCATGTACGCAAGTCGCAAGAGAGTAATTTTTTAGCACAAAAAAAATAGAGGAACGTAAGATTCTAAAAAATAGTAAATGAGGTTTTGCATAGACAATTTGGAAAATACTAGTTGCCTTTTCAATAATATACAAGCAGAAGCAGTAGACACATATTCATAGAACATAAAATTTCACAAAGCCACTTCAAGATAGGTTCTTCTCATATCCATAACCCCAATAAAAATGTAAACACGTCCCAGTAACAAAAATGTCTATAAGAACTGATTATCAAGACAAGGTGGCTTTGGACATAGATTTGAATACCATCTATAGTTTGAAATTCTTACACATTTTCAATATTTTCGTCATAATACTTTTGTAAAAGCTCTACCCAAGTAGATATGTTAGTTACTTACTGCTCTTTGTCAGAATAACTCCATCAGCGTTTACATGTAAAAGGTCCACACATTGCAACCCATTTTCCTCGAGAACCTAAAATGCATGTGCGAGTATATAGAGAATCAGAAATGTTAACTCCCATGGGGTATAATACAACAGCACATGACATCAATTCGTGAAATAATCAGTGTAGCATTTGGTACTAGACCACCAACTATAGTATATAACCACCTTCTAATCCTGTAGGCTGCTAATCATCGAAATAGTAGAAATATTAACAAATCCAATAACTAAAACAATCGTTAAATAGCAACATCTCCATTTCCACACCTTATGTAGCTCAGTTATATTGCTCCTCGATATCACAATTCTTCTGTCTTCCTCAATTTGCTTATTGAAAGTCCTAAGAGGGTCTTCCTCCTACACAGTAAAAGATAACTGAGAGGATAATCAAGCAAAAACAATCAAAGACACCAATTATACATATTGGCCCACTGACAAAAAACTACATGGAGCCCTTCCGTACTTGCAACAAGGAGTAACCATGAATACTATTATACTATTATACTACAAAAATCACATGGATACTTGATTTAGGTTCTTTTATGACAAATATTAGTACATCTGACTTCGCAATTCTCCTTTCCATTGACGTCACTGGTAATGCCACAAGTGGTAAACCGTAACATTCGGCAAGTATGCATCACTTGAAGGGATACAAAAGGCACGCACAATAAAAAAACTACATAATTTGATATTTTTAAATTAACAATAATAAATAAATAAATAAATAACAAACAAACAAACAAAAGCAAACTTCAAATAGTCTAAACGTTTGACAGTGAGCAGCAAATAGAACACAAGTAGAATTACCTTGGGGGGATGTACCACCATAACATTAGTAAATAGCTTATATATTTCGTCATCTTCAGATTTCTTTGCTGGTTTTAATCCCTCTGTGAGTCGCTTTAGAGAAAGCGGCTGAAATCAAATCATTAAAACAAAATAAAGATATAAATAGTGATTACTGTGTATTAAAATCTGCAACTAATAAAAAAAAGTGCTGAAGCATGAGGCAATGACTACAAGATTATATCATTACCAGCCTACCGGAAAACGCGAGTTACCAGCGAGTCAAATATTTGTCTGCTATCACGCGGTAAAACTTTCATGGTTACATGTATAGCGTTTAATATAGTATATGATCCAATTAAGGTATACTCCTACCACCTTAGAGCAAGTCCAATGCTAGATGGAAAATGGCTATAGCCATTGCTATAATATGGCACCAAAAAGTGGTTTTTGGTGCTAAAATAGCACTTGCACTCCAATGCTAGTTGTATCTTACAACCAAATAATTCATATTTAGCTAACATTTGTCCAACTCATTCACTTTAATTTAAAGTGGACCTTTTTGCACTCCATTATTAGTTATTTGATGATGTGGCAAGGATGGCTATAGCCATTCTTGGTCTCAAATATAAGACCAAGTATCCATTTATGCATTTATCCATCAATGTATAGCTATGCATTGGAGTTGAGTTTTATGATTTTAGTCTTATATTATAGCTATAAGACTAAATATAGCTATGCACTGGACTTGCTCTAAGGGTTTTGGGAGAGTCGGTAACTTAACATAGTATTGGAGCTTGTTAAGGGAGGGGTCCGGGGTTCGTGCCCTTGTTTGTCTTTTATGTTTGTGATTGTGCACCCATACGAGTGTGGGGGGGAAGTGTTGAATATAGTATATGATCTGATTATACCACCTTTAGGTTTTGGGAGTCACTTAACATATAGGACTAGGCCATAACTTAAACACTTTGTCTATCAACTGGAACTTATTTGACGTGCACAGTTCCTTTTAAAATTTATCCCCATACGGCTCATTCCTTCAACGATTACTTGTGCATCGGTGGTTGCTGTGTACATAACGGAACAAAAGGCTAAGACTATTAGGCCCCATACAATTATATTTACCAAGGATGCTTACTACACTAGTTATTGACAACAATTAATACCAAAATAAACTATGTTGTCCCTAAAAATTGTTTGTAATATGATTGCAAATATTCCAACGTAAATATCTAAGCCATAAGATCTACCATATACCATGTAGAATCAAAGACATGTGTTTCTAAACTTTTCTTACTCACTCCCTCGAGAAAGTCCCATAGGGCCAATAATGGTGTCACCTTTCCCATAAGCTAGAAGGGTGCATACTAAACTCTTTCCTCTTTCATTGAGAATGAGAATTGAGTTATAACTAATGCCAAAGGTGCAATTTAAATTTTGATGAAAATGTTATATTTGAGCTTCAAAAAACGAAATAATAACTTCACGAAATTTCTCATAAGCCATCATAAATAAACTAGTCAAAGAGAATGCTACTGTCATGCTGATGCACAAAAAGAATCTACAAAATAATGATAGACCACCTAAATAACCTACAATGACATCTAATAGAACCCATATAAGATGTTTTCTGCCCATAAGCAATAGACACATAATGTAACTAAGCAAGACCAAAATACGCATTCACTAAGAATCCATTACTAGTTGGCTAAATGATTCACAGGATGCCTATTGCTGACTGCTTTTAGTACATAGCAACAATAATGCTAAGAGAAAAAACAGAAACAGATAAGGTAAAGCGGGAAAAGTGGCACTTAAGACATAACAAAGAGCTGGATAATGGATAACAAGTCTTATTAACATCACAGTTAAATAAAATTGAACTGTCACAAGCCTTACCAATTTGGCAAGGCGGCCCAAATTCGGCAGTATCATTGTCTGGCCACAGAACAAAAAGGAGTTAACAGAAAACCATCATACAAAACAAGGAAGGAATTAATAGAACATAAAAATATAATAATAGTTGACATCTTCTCTCTATCATAACCACATACCGAACTTACATATTTCTCTTTCTCCTTTGACCCTGTTTCGCCTTTGTTCTGTCCACAGATCAAAACCACAGGTCCTGAAACCTGGTCGAATATTTCCTGCACCTTTTGAGCAAATGCTTTCCTGTTTGCCTTTGTAACAGCCCTAGACAACCATATTGAGAAGTCCGGAAAATAGACAATAAGAGGTTGCATAGAATGCAAGACCTGCAAAGTTCGTTATGAAAACATTAAGGGACAATAAGAAAGAGCCGAAGAATAACACAGGTTTCAAACAAAACAGAACAAGAGAAATTGGTAATACCTCAGATAGAGCCTCCATCGCAACGTAGCAATCTTCTGATTCAGCATCAAGATCACAAATGATGTCTTTAGCTGTGCCAAATGACATATTGTGAGTTTGTCCCAACAACACATATACAAACAGAATATGTAGACATGGAATGAGAGGCACAATAAATGTCCATGACTTGACACCAAAGATGTAATCACGTAATGCTAACAGTCATGAAATGAAACTTGGATATCAAGCTTAAATAGCTACCATTAAAAAATGTGTAATAGCAGGATATAATCTACTCAGAACCAAATCATTTTGTAACTGATCCCTACAAATATACCTTGAATCCAATGTAACGCATGGTTTGCTGTGAGTTTGTCACTGCTTGCACCTCCTGTTTCCTTCTCATCACTCTCCAACAACACGAGAGCGACATTTCCATTCATCTCACACACGACCCCACGCTGTCCAGGAGACAAAGGCCTGAACATATCTTTGAATGTGTCATAATTGCAATCTAAGTGAATTACATCTACTAACACACTAGAGGATATCGTTAAATCAAGCTTACACAAAAAGCATAGAATTAGTACAACACATGAGAAGAAATACAACCTAAACCAAATATGAGTACAAAATTATGAGCACATCAGAGACTGAAGAATGACAATTAAAAGCAGCAACAAGCCATTAAGAACAACAATATTAGAAATTTGAAACAATTATTCTTCAACATCTATGAAAACAAAGCTAAGCAGGCAGCGTCAAGATTAATTAAAAGCCAACAAGAACAACAACATTAGAAGTTTGAAACAATTATTCTTCAAAATCTATGAAAACTAAGCTAAGCATGTACACGAGATTTGGAAAACAAGGAACTATTGAACAACCAATGAAAACATACGCTAGGCTGTAGAACATGAGGCAGTGTCAAGATTAATTAAAGAACATGATGCAGAACGTTCAGTAAACGCGAGGCAGAGTAGTTATATTTGTACACCAGCAGCCCAAGCAAACAAAATTAACCTTTTTGTTTTTATGATGCAGCTCTATATACTAGAAACTTTACATCCTCTTCTTTTCCAAAATCTAAATTACGATCAGTTCCAAAGGTTGGGGTATAAGTGTGGGCACATGTTTTTCATTTCTAAATACCACAGTTTAAATTGATATGGATCATTTAAGCTATGAAAAGAGCCCAGGATGTCCTCTGTTGGTGAGACTCTTGAAACATATTGAGGTTTTAATTTAAATATTAGATGGGTATTTATTACTGTCTCACCACATCATTTATCATTCTTATTTAGAAAAGTTCAATGCACAATGAATGCAATCAGTTCAAAGAAACGAAAAGCATATGCCTAGAAGTATCCTTGCTCATGGTTGTTCCGAACAGCAGGTTAATATCAGGACCTTATTACTCATGTACTTATCGTTGCAGAATAACCTCGTAGAGAACAAAGAATATAAGGGATATCTAACATATCTTTAATTTTACTTTCAAGTAAGTATGTGACATAATATAGGAGACATAGGATCCCTCTTCTCTTGATGAACGAGGAACTCTCAGGAGCTTGATCTTCTTACCAACTCCTCCATCAATGGATGACCCTCTATTAAGTTCACACTCCTGATGATATTACTACACTCACAAGCAAACACACAAACATACAACCAAGACATACTATACTTTTATGAACCCGTCACATGTCATTCCTTGATGTTTCAGGTTGGATAACTAAATGAGAAGTTGAGAACTGATGTCAGATTCGTCCAGATTGTCAGTTGGATTCCTCTGTGATTTCAACTCAGTTTTCTGTTGAAGTTTTATCATTTCAGCCTCAGCTCATATGCATAAAGCATTTAGATTTAATTTTTCATGTGTTCATTCTTTCCATCTTTGATCCTATGCAACCTCCTTGCGTGGTTATAAAACTTAAAACTCCAGGGACAGTAAGGGTAGGACAATTTGCTTAACTAGGGACGGCAATTGTAGGACATTTTGCTTAACTGTAATATATATTCTGGGTAAAAAAAACACTTTCCCTTATTAATAAATTAATTCATATACTCCAACTCAAACGCAAACCATGGTTTCAAAAGTTTGAGACAGTTGGGAAAACATAATTTAAAACTCTCACCACTTTAACAGGTAAATTTATACTGAGTGTTTTAATTGCAAACATGACACGCAAATAAAAGAACAATGGACCAAAATGTCATTTTTGAGTGTTAAATGGTCCAAAATGACACTTTTGAAAATAATGGCCCAAAATATCACTTCATAACGGTACTTCGTCTTACGTTTTGTTTTTTTAATGCAAAACGGTACATAGTGTGCCGTTTTGGTACTTTATTTTTTTTTTAAAATTATAATGTGCAAAACGTTAGTTGAAGTAGCGTTTTGGCTCAAAACGGTACATCATATAGCGTTTTGTACCAAAACGGTACTTCATCTACCGTTTTGCGCATAAAAAAAATTCAAAATGCCAAAACGTTACACGAAGTACCGTTTTATGTCTTTTGCATAAACGTTACACGATGTACCGTTTTGAAGTGACATTTAGGGTCATTTTTAACCCTCAAGTGACATTTAGGGCCACCACCCCAAATAAAAGAGGTTGAGGGATTCTCGTGTAAAAATAGTGTTTTAATTGCATAAATGACACCCACACACACATAAATGACACATGACACGCAAATAAAAGAGGTTGAGGGGTCCTCGTGTAAAAATAGTGTTTTAATTGCATAAATGACACCTGCGCACACATAAATGGGGGGGGGTATCGTGCATAAATCTTCTTATCATCTTCATCTTTACTATCTTTTTGACACAACACTGAAAAAACACTTATAATGCCAGTTAGCAACCTCAAGAAGAAAGTTGCACAAAACTAAACGTATGTGCCATTGGTCAATTCTGAAAGTAGCCCATGGTTTTAGAACGTGTAAAAATGCTTATTCAAATTAACTTATATTTGTACACATTCTAAGAGGCTGTGCAGTAAGCAAAGACCTTCACCCCCATGGGTTTCTCAGGGAAGTCAAATTTTTGCTACGGTTAGACCACAAGGAGAAAGAAATGCAAAATAAGTGTTGGTAAATTTAGTTTTTGATCCGTGTTTTTAAATAATTCATAATCAATAAATGCAGTTCGATTAAAGTACTGAGATCAAAAGGTTCACAATAAATTTCCTTCCACGTGTCCCTACGACTTACCAACCCACCTGCCATGGATAATTGTATAAGCATTAGTTGGACCATCAGACGTCGGTATCTTCCCCAACATGATCCTGTGATGCATTTGATGTGTTAATAAGTAGGTTATTTATAGTTAATTAGTTATAGTCATTGACGTTTGTAAGCTCTATACGGCTTTCACAAGATACAATCGAAAATTCGTACATAACCCCATCCCTCCATTAGAGGCTTGCCAATGGCTTCATATTACTTAATCAATATTCGAGTAGTTTGGCTCTGCTGTGTCTCCAGCAGTAAATTACAACATAATATATAAGATATCTGCTACTAAAATAACAAGGCTTAGATCTGAGCCCAAAAGTTGTATGACTCGTTCGCTGTTCCAAAGTTCATACAGGACATGACAGATTCTAAAGAGTGCAAGTTGAAACATACATGAAAAGAAAAACGAGCCATCCAAAAACGTAAACCGGAGAAACCTATGATCAATAACCGAATAAGATAGATTCCTTGTTGATGCATTAATAAAGAAAATAATGACCTGTTATCAGCTTCAGTGCGAGAAGGCCCCATATATTTGACTCGATCCCCTGTTTATCAAAAAATTGAAATTGAAAATAAATAAATATTTAAAACTTTGTAGTTTATACATACTTTTTTCATACAAAGAATAGTATAGCCAGATGAAACATTTTGAAGGATAAAATCTATTTTCATGTTCCTTCACCGGAAATCACCTCCAACATGCTGTTATTGCACCCCAACTGTAATGCCCAAATGACCTTTTCCAAACTCCTACAATCAGATTTTTACCAGCACTAAAAAAATGCACATAATTATCTGCAATTTAACCCATCGACCACAGCTCTTTAAGTGCTTCTTTTTGCAACACTTCCAAGACAGTAACTATCACTTTCGCGTTTTAGAATATTTTTGAAACCTTGTGAGCTTTTAAACTCGAGCAACCATAACTCGACCTCGTACAAATCATTCTTGTCATAAAGGCCTCCTTTTGTTAACTGACTTAAAAAAAATTATTGTTACACCCATCAAACTTATCTTCTGCATAAAAGGAATTATTTCCAGTTTTCCATGCAAAGAATATCTATGCCAATAACCAGACCCGTAAAAGTACTTACATATCTATCAGTCATAGCCTATCACTTTACATCAATACCAAAAACAACCATCTATTTCCTAAAAATACTTCTTGGGCTCCCAAATTGTAAACATTAATATCTAGCATAGAAGCACAATGTCAATAATTTTGCAAAACACAAATTTATACAAGGCAAAACACAAATTTATAGAAAACTAAAAATAAGTGTGATCATATCTGCTTTTCTACTGCTACAAGCATTTAAACTAGAAAAGCAAAACAAAAATGCATCTCACATTATAAATTTTATCTAAAAAGTAGAGAAACGCTTTAGATAAATACCTTTTTTCAACTGTTTTGTGGCTTCATCAGAGGGCTTGCTGACCTCTTTCTCTGGTGATTCAGGTGTACTTTCAGATTTTCCCATGACATTCTGCCAAAAAAGTAGTTTTTAATACAGCTCCAGAAACTCTATAACAATATAAAAGAAACCAGTTATCAACAGTAGTACATCTTGGTAGATGTTTTATGTTTATACTTGCTGAAATCTCTCATCACATTAATTACTACATCTCATATTTGTACCATGATTAGTATTATAAGCTACCTGGGAGGATGAATGCTATTATAAGCCAAGTTCTATATACATATCCAGCACAGTTAAAGGTACCTCACACTAGTATAATTAGCATAACTGACTAGTATCCTGTCAAAATCAACAGTTATAAACCAGCTCTCTGCCGAGAACACTGTTCAATTACTGGTGGAGCAAGAAATTTTCCGCTATAGTACAATCATCATAGCAAATAAATCATAGATAAGCTCACAATAACTATAGGTCAGACTTCTAAAATATTACAGAAAAACAGTTCATAACATGGTTATCCACTTTTAGAAGAACAAATTCGATCAGTATATATACATACATACATATATATATCACTATGTGATTGTTCTAAAAACCTTTTTACCTACTTCATCAAACTTGAAAAAAAACTACTACCTCGTTCAATAACAGAATGAACGTCCATTTAACAAGTACTCCCTCTGTCCCATTAGGTTCTTAACATTTGAAACGGGGTGATCGGCACGCATTTTAAGGCTCTTATCTAGTGTGGTTCCATTAATTATTTTAAAAACTTTTTTCTTCTGAATAAATATCAAATGTTTTTTATTCAGAAAAATAAAAGTTTCAAAATAAGTTATGGAACTATACTAGATAAGAGCCTTAAAATGGGACCCGGACACTCTATTCCAAATGTTAAGAACCTACTGGGACGGAGGAAGTAATAAACAAAACACAGTAAACATAAAGTAAAAAAAAATATTAAAAGGATAGGAAATAGAAGTAAAGAAGCATTTGATAATCCTATTTCAAATGATTATGCATCAAATAAACAAAAACAATATTTAACAGCATTGGCCAGTACCCCTCAGCACTTGATCCCTCCGCCCCTGTCTAACCGATTAAAAAGCTAATCAGAAAATATACTGCAGTGTAAGACAATATCCCCCCTTCCACTTTAGAAATGTTGATTCAAAATATGAAGGTTCAGCCAGATATTACACCTTTTCAAATTCTTCAAGATGGCCTGGAACAAGCTTGTTCAGTGCTGCCTCGACAGCAGCTGCCCGGGCATCAAATCCCTCAACATCAGCGTCTGACTTTGCCTCCCCGCTGCTCGTCCAATCTTCCTCGTTACTTGCATTGTTCTCATCCTCAATCTCTGTTTCTGAAGTAGTTTCTGCACCTGATTCTGCATTATCTTCATCTGACTCGGTTTCAGATAAACATTCCTCACCAAAATCCTACACGAAAAAATAAATACATATTCTTTAGGGAATATAATAATTTTTAGTAATATCATGTAATCCAAGTTCTTCCTGCACTTTTCTTCGTATGTAATATAGGGAGTGATGATATAGATATACATCTTACATAAGGAGCAAGAACACTGCTGTCAAGTACAAGTAGTGGGACTTGCAAATCTTGCGCAAGCGCTCTAACCATTCTTTCACGATACAGCTCAGTGCCTATCAAATAAATAAGTCTTCTCATAAAGCATGAAAAAATATTATTCTATGATAGCTTAAAAACTATTTAGTACAAAAAATGTGAAAAGGAATGGAATGTCGTGATAGTTCACCTGGAATACTCTGAAGTAATATTCTACCACTTGATGAAGTTAAACCGGAACCATAAGCGGCAGCACAATCCTTGTGCTTCAAATGAGAAGCAGCACATTCGACTAACATATTTTTCGTGTGTTCACTGTATAACATGAACATGTTTCATTATATATTTGTAAGATGTGTCCAAGAAAACATTTAGCACAACAGTGAACACTTACTGAAGAAAATAAGGAAAGGTTTTCCAGGACACTGTTATCTTCTCCCAAGGAACAATTCTCCTTACAAATTCCTTTTTAAATTTTTCTCTTCTGCTCAAGAAAGGGTATTCTTTTCTCTTGTTTTCGATAGTTATCTTCTCATTATGGAGCCAGTCCTTTTGATCTTGCTCTCCAAGTCGAGCATGCCCATCAGAAAGATTTAGACCTGCGTTGACCTTATCGGGTTTGATCTTATCATTACCAATGCTGGACACATCCTTCAGTGGTACACACTTATCCTCATTCGCATTTCTTCCATCACCTTCTGAGCTATAATACCGCAACCAAATGCTGCTCCAATTAGCATTAGATCCAAAATGAAGTTTTGTATTACCATATCCGATGGTCCTAAATAAAGATGAATCTGATATATATCTTCTCATTAAAATACTTTGAGATGAGCATTTCGATAATATTGCTGTGGGCTGACAGCAAGTTCCAAAACTACGATCTGAACCAACTACATTGTTGTACTGTTGAGAGATCAGGCCCCATTTCTTACATTTGGAGTTTAATCTCCTTGCATACATTGCAAAATTTTAGGCCAAACTTAATACCTGATGCATTAGGAAAAATACAAAGATTTATTATGATGAAACTTAGGCAAATATGCAGATGAAGAGAAATAGATATGTAACGGTTAAACCGAATGTTCATACATTTCAATGTCAAGTTAGTGATTTTCATATAGATATATCTTACTTCATTGAACATAATTAATGATCAACACGTGTTCTAGATGGATAAGAGAGGGAGTATAAGATAAACATGTGCAATAAGCAGTGCACAAAAGTTTACTGTTGAGACAAAACACAGGATACGGTAACATATCAAATAGTCATTATATATTACCAATCTGCAAACAAGGAACTAGACATCAAATGTCCAACTGTGGTTTTATCATTTAAACATAATTTCATACAAAAATGAGCAAAACAGAAAATGTTAAAATAGCATTTAATACTAGTACACTAAACTACGAGTAAAGAGGACAGACGATACATGATTCACACAAAATATTGTGGTTGTTCCACACATCAGGAGTCAAATGTGTGTGTGTGTACATACATACATACATGCACACACACATGTGTATATATATATATATATATATATATATATCTTCTGACAAAATGGTCTTGCCATATACTATTTTCCATGCTAAACAAACTACTGCAAAAGTGTACCGACAAAAAGAATTACTAACAATAAAATTCCGCGGAGAAACAAAGGTAAACAAACACACAAGTGTGCAGACACATTCATACATAAGAAAGGCATATCTATAGATATACATAGTTCCCGTTCTATTCACTTTACAGTTACTTCATTACCCTAACCAATCACAGTATATACTATATTTTCTCCAAATATGAGCTTATTAGAACAAAGGACAACTAATAAGCTAGGTGTTTCACATCATGTGTCACAAACACACAAG
Organism: Apium graveolens; assembly: GCF_009905375.1. Taxonomy (NCBI): domain Eukaryota; kingdom Viridiplantae; phylum Streptophyta; class Magnoliopsida; order Apiales; family Apiaceae; genus Apium; species Apium graveolens. The sequence continues at coordinate 244,638,500 of NC_133655.1, forward strand.
AATACAAACTCATAGTAAATTCTTTTGCACACTAAACAGACTACTGCAGCAGTGTCCCAACTCCCAACCAAGAAGAAGAATCAATACAAAATCACGAAAAACCATACATATGTGGAGAGACATTGTCATAGATATAGATATACACAGTTCACATTATATCCACTTCACAATAACTTCGATGCCCTAATATATCACCGTACATCAAATCTTATCGGATAATAAAATTACCAGAACAAAAATACAACTCACATTTTACACACATAACCTAAACGAATACGAACTATTCGCATTTCACACACATAACCTAAACGAATACGAACTATTCTACGGTATCACTACCAACACGAAATATCATAACTAAAAAAACAAGTCAATAAACAGATATGCATACACAGTTTATACGATAGACATTGATAACAACTTCTAAACACAAAAATAACAAATTAGCTAAGCATTTTACGATATTAATTCGAATAAAAATTGAAATAAAAACCTGAATTTGATCAAAGTGTGAGAACATGAGCTGTTGCGCCTCAGGAAGCGTGAATGAAGGAGACTTCCAGGACGTCCTGAAAAATAGGGAGCGAGAGAAGCGAGTTTAGAGAGAGAGAATGAGGAGAGAGATGAGTGAGAAACAAGATCTAGGTCTGAATTTGAACTCACCCTGAGCTATTAACAAATTAGAGGCGGCTCTGTAATAGGAGTTTGTTCTGTCTGTAGAATCCGATTATCTGATAAATACTACTAGTACTTGTACTTGTGTATATTATTTTTCATTTTCTGTATTTAACGATTAAAACCTAATGAAAGATTATTGAGAGTGGGTGCCTGTTTGGAGAGTTTTGTGTTATCGAGATGGGTAAAACTGGGTGCAAGCCGAATGCGATTCTGGCTGCGAATATTGGTTCGCAACAAGTTTGGGCTAGGCCCAGTCCCAGTATATAAATTGGTACAATATATCAGTCCTAGCCCATTGCTAAGAGAATAAATTATATATTTTTCTTATTCAAATTTTAATATTTATTATAATAAAGATTGTAAAATAAAATGTGAATATATGTAATTGCATTTATGTAAGATAATTTTAAATATCAATAATGTTAACAAAGTATTTTGTTGAAAATAAACTTTGGGGATTGGGGGAGGGTTACGGGAATTGTGGCGGTGGTTGACGATGATGAACGGTGTGCTTGGGAGATAAATGAGATTTTATGGATTATCGAATTTGCAATTAAGATTGAATGTAGGATATTTTTTCTTTTTTGTAAGATTTGCTTTTTTCATACAATATGTCTATCTACATCTATTTATATTATATGGGATAAAACCAAACGTATTTCTTAAGAGTAAGAAACTTATATGGGTTAGGTTTTTCCCTCCGAAAATCCGTAGGATCGAGGCTACGACATTTAGAAGAGATAGATAGTCAGAGAATTAGGCTTGAGATTCACTAAGGGGCAACGCCCTTCAACCCACATAATAGGGTGAGGCCTGTTAGCTAGGATGAGATCTAATCCTCTTACATAACTGCAATTGTGGTTGGTAAACTGATCAATTTGGGCGAGATCTTATAAAATAAGAAACGCCGACAAAGAGTTTAGAGAGAGATGGGTGAGAAATAAGATCCATAAGTTATTAACAAACTAGCTCGATAACTCGTGAAATGCACGGACATGCTCTAAATTACATGAACTGATATTATTTTAACTTGGGTTTTTTATTGCATATTCATCTTACCGGGTGGATCTAGAGAGAGATGAGTGAGAAACAAGATCCATGAGCAATTAGTAAACTAGCTCGATAACTCGTGAAATGCACGAACATACTCTAAATTGCACAAACTGATATTATTTTAACTTTGGTTGTTGATTGCATATTCATGTTACCAGGTGGATGGATGATGTATTTTTTTGTGTAAATAAAGAGTATTTTATGGAGTGTGGTGGCATTGGTAGATGACATGGTCTTCGATATTTGATATTAATCTGAATCAACATTTGTAATGGTATTCATTGTTGTCCACTATTAAGGGCGATTTATGGAGGTTGATGTTAAAAAATTTGTGATTGTTTAAGCTACTGTATAATATAGTAGTTTATTCCCATATAATTTTATTTTTATAAGTGTTATTTAAATTGAAGTCTTTTACATTTTTTTTGCCTTAAAAACGTTGCACCCTCCCTCGTTCAGTATTAACCAATAGATATCATTAGACATGTTAGGAGCATCTTGTTGCATTTAAAAAAAATCCAAGATTTTTCATTTTGGTCGATACCATTCTTTCAAGTTGTGCATGTAAGGACGCAACTAAACATTAATGTAAACCAACACGATCATATGTTTTATAAATACAACATTTATTTTGTAATTTTTAATATTTCAAAGTATTAAGCAGCACTTAATAAAGAAAAATGTGCATTAATTAGTCTAGGCGATAGAGTAAAATAAGAAAATATCTTAGAGGTCCAGTATTTAGACACAATGTAAGTTTCGTCAGTGCGATGCATGTGCATAGTCTAAATATGTATAACGTATTGATTTGTTCAGAATTAGTTTCTATATTTATAAGTTGAAAATATGATCGGAATTATTTTATATCTTAAAATTTTGATCAATGAGTCATACAACACTTACGTTATGCTCTCGAGTCAAAATTATCATAAAAAGAAGGGAACGGAAAAGAAAATTTTAAAATTTCTCTTCATAGTTGCGCTCTTAAGTTTTTTGAGGAGAAGAGAAAAAGATTGGGAGAGAAAAATTTCAAAAATTCAACCAAAAAGTTTTTTTCCAAAAATGGGATGATTGGTAGAAAAGCTCTCACATACATTTCAATATAATTTCCTCTAAGACAGTTTTTTCAAAATTTCCTCTCCTTTACAAGAAAAAATTTGAGAACATCTTGAAGAATTTTTTTTTCTTTTCTTCTTTTTCTTTCTCATCTTTTTCGTTCTCTTCTTCTATAAAAAAAACTTGGGAGCACAACCTTAATATCACTACAAGTTTGTATTATGCTTATATATTTTAGTATCTTTGAGTCCACTAACTAATTTAACCATATAAATATAATACTTAAAGTATGAAAAATATATACAAATATAATATTAATTTAAGATATTCAGTTAGGAAAGCATTTCATGTTTTAGTTCTAATAGATTATGTTAGTTATTAAGTGCAACACACAGGGGGTGAATGTGTTTTCTTGATTTTTAGCCTTTTTAAAGTTTGGTTATTGGTATGTGAGCAAAACAGTTTGATTTGTAAAGATATTATGTTAGCAGAATAAGAACAACAAGCACAACAAACACAATATTTCAAAACTCACTTAATTTGTATTAATTAAGTGTGTCTTGCTATAAATTCTAGGTTCTTTAAAATAAAAGAACTCAACTTCTTCCTCGAGAGAATGCAAGAAAATCTAAAACTATTTGATACATCTAAACTAAGGACCAATTCATGCTTTACACACTAGCAGCACAGGTTTACAAAACTTGCACTAAATTGTACTAAACCCTTTTCCATAACAACTTATTTCTATTTCTATTCCTGACTTAGAAAATCTGTGCAGAATCTTGCAGGTCTATGACCATCCTTTTTCTAGTTAATCTTGACCCTTGATCTTGTATTCTCCCCAGCTACTTTGTAGACTTCTCAATCTAGTTGATAGATTGTTTGTTTACTGACAATCTTGGATCATGAATTTGTTTGAATTCTGTATTTGAGAGGCATGTCGAGATCTCCAGTTTGTTCTATAGAGAAGTGACATTTCGATAAGTATAATGACTTATCGAGATCTCATAGTTTTCTATAGGTGTATTTGACTTGTTGAGGGCTCTTGATATTTGCATGCTAAATGACTTATCGATATGTCTGAGATCTCTACATGTAGAATTGACTTGTCAATATCTCTATATACATTTTGACTTGTCGATATCTCTGAGATCTCTAATGATAATTTGATTTGTCGATATCTCCAATCTTCACATCTTCATTTGACTTGTCAATATCTCTGAGTTCTCTACATGCAGAAATGACTCGTCAATATCTCCAATCTTCGCATCTTCATTTGACTTGTCGATATCTCTAAGACTTCTCTATAAGTCATTTTAGACTTCTCGATAAGTCATTTTTGAGTTCTCAAATAACTTCTCTATATTACTTGATATGTGACTTGTCGATATCTTGACTTATAACATTTTTCATAAAACAGATTTATTCAACTCCAAGCTTCTGTATCATTTCTCTGAGACATGATGTATCTTGATCTTCTTCATTAGTTTATTCCTTAGGATTGAACTGTTTACAGAAAAATACTCCTGTCTAATCTTCTAACCATTTTACAGACTCAAGTAATACAATACAAAATACAAAGTTGATTATCAAACAACTAAATCTTAGGGCTGTCAAATTGACTTAGTCTTGTTATTTTATAGGAATGTCTTGTGTTGTGCAAGACATGCATGTACAATAACAAGACTAAGTCAAATTAACAACCCTAAGTAAGTTGTATTGTAATCTAAGTTTGCATTTTATATTATACCACTAAGTCTGTAAAAATGTTCAAGGGCAGACTGGAGTCTTTTTGTAACACCCCCAGATCCGGGGTCGGGGATTCGGGTTGTCACGACTTCCATTTCCCTTAATAATACTTAACCTTAACAATCAACCAACTGCTGCGTACTGTGACCCCACAATATACACACACACCACAAGTTATAGTCTCAGAGATGAATACCAAAAATAACACAAGTCATTTTATTCCACAATTATAAACCATTTCACCTCAAAAGGGTTTCTGAATAATTTACATATTCTTTGCCATTATTACAATTCATAAATATACGTAGGTCTGGCACAACAAAAATTGAAAGCCTAGCCTACTGGTAGCTCCTACCTCAGCTACAACGGCATCAACGCCTACAGGAAACTGCGGAACGTTTCCTAACCGCTCGCGAATTGGGAGCTTGATCATGTTCATCTTGTCTATATGTTGTTGTGTGATGAAAGAAGAAAGCAAGGATGAGCAACAAGCCCACCGAAATAGTATGTATAATAATTAACAATATATGAGCATTCTCATAGTACTCATGAAAGTCTTGGTCAAAAAGAAATGAACCAAGTTTGTTATCTTAACGCGACCAAGTCGCAAAATATTCAGTATATATATACATATATACTTTTCACAATCTTTGAAATCCTCTGACATGTATAATATACACAGAGTTCCAGTTTATAACTGTATAAAAATATCATTGTAAGGTGATCTCATATATCTAACCTTGTTTCAACGTTTTTCTGAAAATCTTTGACATGCACAAGATAATCATTTACTAGATATAAGTTTAAAAGATGAAGTTACAAGATACTTCAATATACTTATATCCTTTCCGAATACTACTTGAACTACCACCGTTCAAGGTATAAATAGTTTATCACATATATGAAGCTACAAGGCATAACTTGTATAGAATCAATCTTTGAAATATCATTCAAAAAAAATGAAGTTACGAGATACTTCATTTGATGGAAACATCATTTTGAAAACTCGACCCTACCAACACTCAACAATCGCCCCGCCGTAGCCTTTCTATCGAAGTGCTCTGGGTAGTGTTGCAAAAATATCCAATTGGATGATGAACTCATTACGGGAGTTTGTCGCGCCAGGAAGACCACTCACGATAATCAGTCGCAGTAGTGCAACCCCACTGTTATGGATTAAAACTACTATATATTATTGCTGTATTTAATACTAAGGAACGTGAGCTCCAAGGCTCGATTTGACTGCTCTTGTGTTTCGTGACTCAATCTGCCTTAACAAGATGCCTACGTACCTTGCTGATTGCCAAGGATCAAGTCAAAAAACGTAGTTCTGATTTGTGGGGTGAGGCCCCTTATATAGATGCGGGAGTCCTTGAATTGGACTTGGTATAGGAGGCTTGGTGGATAAGCCTCTGAATTAGGATAGACTTAGGAGTCCTAGGAAGTAGGAAGTTGATTCCTTATCCTTTCAGGTCCCCTTGAGGCTAATCTCTAAGGATTTATATCCTCGTCGGGACTCTTTTCAACATCTGATTTCTCCCTTATTAATTAATTACGAAATTAATTAATAATTAGGGCTTTTTGGGCCTTTTTTATTCCACCAGGCCTAATCCGGTCCGTCAGACTTAACCTTTCTGGTCTGAATATTATACATCTTATTATTATTGGGCCTAGCAGCCCATTAATTATAAAATCAGGACTTATTTATCCCTATCATTTGCCCCCCAACTTTTGGGAAACATTGATTAGGTTTCGCAGAAGTTAAATCTATTCGTTCCCTTACAGGGTTTCGTTTTTGCGTAAAGTGTGGAGCGACCTACACATTTACAACGAATCTTCCTTTTATTCAGAAATTATCTTAATTTCCAGGAATTTTTCCCTAATTTTCTGGAATTTTCCCTAATTTTCTGGGATTTTTCCTAATTTTCTGGAATTTTCCCTAATTTTCTGGGATTTTTCCTAATTTTCTGGATTTTTCCCTTAATTTCTGGGTTTTATCCCAATTTTCTGGAATTTTCCCTAATTTTCTGGGATTTTTCCTAATTTTCTGGATTTTTCCCTTAATTTCTGGGTTTTTTCCTAATTTTCTGGATTTTTCCCTTAATTTCTGGGTTTTATCCCAATTTTTCTGGATTTTTCCCTTAATTTCTGGGATTTATCCTAATTTTTCTGGATTTTTCCCTTAATTTCTGGGATTTATCCTAATTTTTCTGGATTTATTCCTTATTTCTGAAAATATTAATATTTTTCAGAAATTATTTAAGGAATTTCCTTATTTTTTCTGGATTTTTCCCTTAATTTCTGGGATTTATCCTAATTTTTCTGGATTTTCCAGGACTTTTCTTCCTTTTTTTTCTTTTTTTTTTTTTTTTTTTTTTTTATATAAAATTTTCGACCAGGAATCCATTCGACCAGGATCCTGGTCGAATTAGCCTTCAGTATGCCTTGGTCGATTGAATTTCGAGCAGGTTGGGTTCGAGCAAGATTCCTGGTCGAATTTCGGCCAGGATTTTTTCCTATATATATTATTTTTTTTTTTTTTTTTTTTTTTTTTTTTTTTTTATTTCGAATAGGATTTTTCGACCAGGAATTTTCGGTTAAGATTTTCGGTCAAGATCCCCATTTTTTGACCGAATTAACCACCATCTCTTGCCTTGGTCGAAGCTATTTCGGGCAGGTACTATTCGACCAGGATTTTACCTTGGTTCCTGGTCGACAGGGTCAGGAAATATTCTGGTTGAACCAGTTAAATTTTTCGAATAGGATTACTTCCCTTTCGGTCAAGATTCTTATTTTCTGACCGAATTAACCTTCCTTCTAAACCCTGGTCGAAGGATTTTCGAGCAGGAACATTTTGACCAGGATTTTGCTGTGTTTTCTCTTCGAAAGGTTCAAGAATACATATATATTTTTTGTATATCCTTGGATTCTCAATTCTGGGCTAAGATTTGGGCCTATTTTAACTGGGCCTATTCTCTAATTTGGCCTACCCTTTTTCCTGGGCTACAATAGAAAAACCTTGGCCCACTTTCCTTGGTCCAACTAGTTTTTTGCAATTGGCCCATTGCTTTAACTGGGCTCCCTTCCCACTTTTTTTTTTTTTTTTTTTTTTTTTTTTAAACATTATTTGGGCCTCAAACATGGCTTGATTTTTTCTAGAATTAGGCCCTTTTCTGAGATGGGCTTTCATTTTCTAATTCCAAATCCTTCTAGGGTTTTTCTGGATTCTTCCAGATTCTTCAAAAACTTTAATTTTCCTCTGATTTTTGCTAGAACTTCCCGGGTTATTCCAGAACCTTCTAAGTTTTTGGGCCCAAATGGGCTTTTTTAAGGCCCATTATCCTTCTTCCTTGGCTATATAAAGGTGGGGTGAGAGTTTTATTTCTTCACACCTCTCATTTCACCTCTCATTTCATTCTACAGCTTCTCCTCATCCCTAGCCTTTCCTTTCTCAAATCCCTCCTTTAGTTTTCCAACCTCTCCTTCAGGCTTTTTCTAGCTTTCTAATGGCTGACAAGAATTCTGAGAGGGCGGCCAAAATTGCCTCGGCTTCAAAACGAGGTAAGGATATCGAGATCCGCTCTTCATATATGTCTTTAATTGATATGATTAATTCTAGGGGGGATGAATATCCCTCCACTGCACATCTCGACTCTTTTAATCACTGTAATACTTGGCATAACATAGATTTCAATAAACTAAATGCTCGTTATAACGTCCCTCCTCCCTTTAGACTAGTTCCAGTCTCTGGTGGTGACCGTACTTGTCACTGGAGGCCTGATACTCTCTTCATCTACACCGACGCCCTTAATGCTGGGCTTAGGTTCCCTTTCCATCCTTTTATCCCTCATCTTTTGGCTGACTTACAAATTAACCCGTGTCAGCTTCCTCCAAACGCCTGGAGGAATATTCTATGTTTTATGGTTTGTTGTCTTAGGGAGGGCTTTCCTCTTTCTGTAGCCGTTTTTAGGAAAGTCTTTCAATGTTACAATAGTTCTTCCAATATTTGTGGCTGGGTTTATGTCAAACAAAGGCCCAAAAGCAAACATATTTTTAACAGCGCCTCTATTCCGGATAATAATCCAAATTGGAGGAATAGTTTCGTCGGGTTACGTTGGGAGAATGGCGATTGGGGCACGCTCTTTCGATCCTCCTTCGGGAAGGTCAGTGATGGTAGCCTCAAATCCATTCACTTAACTCCTGAAGAAACTATCATTTATAATGGGCTCACTCAGGATGATGGCACCACCACCAGCTGGACTCTTTTAGAAGAGTTTTCCCTGATTCATGTGGGACTATCCTCTGTTTCTCAACAGGGTATTTCTCTTCCCTTCTCAATTTTTCTTTCTTTCACGCATTATTAACATCACTTATTTTGTCTTTTGCTTTGTTTCAGCTGCTAAGGAGATTAACGAGGACAATGTCCCCTTGGTCGAGGAAACAGCTAGGATGAAGAAAGCTCGGTTAGCAGGCCTAGACACCAGAGGAAAGGCGACAGAGCCTATCTTCTTGAGAAAGCACAAGGAGCCTATGGGGGAGGCTTCAACTGAAGGAGCTGAGGGCCATAATGCTCCTATCACTGCTGCTGCCCCTGCTGCTGCTGCTACAGGCGCCTTTCAGCCTCTCTGGGGATTCCGCCGAGGGGATACCGTGGTTGGTTCCACGAAGCATGCTTGGGATTGGTCCTACCATAGCGTGACTCCAAAGGACTTTACTGATGTAGTGGCCACTCCTGACCTTGAGAGGATTAAGCTCATGGGAGCCCAATCTCTGGCTTCGGTATGCCTTCTCTTTTTTTAAACTTATTTCTCGTTCTTGTAGCACTTTCTTGCCTTACACTTTGTTAATTGTTTTGTTTCAGTCTAACGCCTACTTTCAAGGCGCTGTGAGGCAAGCCGAATCATGGAAGCGGGCTTCTGATAAGGCCGATAACGCCCTCAGGAGGCAGCAGAAGAAGTATGCTACCCTGGAGAAGAAGCTCAAGCGCAAGGAGGAAGAACTCGGAGAGTCTAACGCCGAGCTGGTGGTACTTCGGGCGGAGAAGGATAAAGCTATAGACAATTATCTGGACTCGGAGGAGTTTGCCCAATCCATGAGGATTAGGGATGATTCAGTCTTTCCCGAGTTTTTTAGGACTGGTTGGGACACGGCCCTTGGGACCGTGAACGAGGCTTGTCCTGATATTAACCCGGCGGACTACATCTGCCCTGACGATGAGGCCTTGCTACAGAGGTTTCGTACCCGAGTAGTCGTCTCGGATCATGTTCCTCAGGATCCACTTCTTCCTCCTCCCGAGTCCTCTTCCAGACCCGCTGAGGATGACAGTTCTTCCTCCTCCGAGACGACGGAGACATCTAGCGAGAGCGGAGAAGACGATGATATGGACGCCGAGGGCACCTCAGCTCCTTAGAGCTTTTTCAGCCCTGCGTGGCTTTTTTTATTTTCGAGACTTTATTTATCAAACTTTTGTAACATCTATCAGATCTATCTCATTTATCACCTTTTATGCTTTGCATCCATGCATTTGATTTTTATTTGTTAGGCCACAATCATGCTTTGAAGAACTTATGAATTTCATAAAATTGTCTGGGATTCGTCCCTTACACAAGTCTTAATAAATTTCGTAATAAAACTAAAACATATAAATCCTAAGCAAGCAAAGCTTCAAGGTGCTTTTCAACCTACTCGCCATCCTGACGAGTGAGAATCGTACTTCGACCATCTTACACGTAGTAAACCTTCAGGTTTTGTGCGTGCCAGGTTCTCGGGACTTCAAAACCATCCATAGTCTCCAGCTTGTAGGTTCCTCTACCCTGAACGCTCTTGACTCTATACGGCCCTTCCCAATTTGGGGCAAGCTTTCCTTTCTGTCCGACACCAGAAGCCTCTATTTTTCTCAAGACTAAGTCACCTTGTTTGAAAAACCTCTCTTTAACCCTTAGGTTGTAGTAGAATGAAGCCTTTTTCTGATATTCTACTATCTTTGCGTGTGCTTTATCTCGTACTTCATCAATTAAATCCAGGGCTAACTTCTGCCCTTCCTCATTTTCTTTTTCATCAAAAGCCTGAATCCTTGGAGAAGAATGTGATATCTCCACGGGAACTACCGCTTCCGCCCCATATGCCAACATGAAAGGAGTTGCATCTGTCGTGACTCTACAGGTAGTCCTATAAGCCCATAATATGGGAAGTATCTCATCTACCCAATTATTTCTCGACTTTTCGATCCTCTTCTTTAGTCCATCCAGGATTATCCGATTTGCTACTTCCGCTTGCCCATTGGCTTGCGGGTGAGCCACAGAGGTGAATCGTAACTCAATTTCATTTTCTTCACAATACTTCTTGAATTCCTCATTGTTGAATTGCGTTCCATTGTCAGTGACGAGGATACGGGGAATTCCATATCGGCACATAATGTTTTCCCACAGGAATTGTGCAACCTGCTTAGTTGTGATTTTGGCCAAAGGTTTGGCTTCGATCCACTTGGTGAAATAATCAATGGCTACAATCAGAAACTTCCTTTGTGCTGTGGCCATAGGAAAAGGCCCTAGAATATCCATCCCCCACATAGCAAAGGGAATAGGTGAGTTGATAGAGGTCAGCATCTCGGGGGGTTGTCTGGCGACTGGTGCATGCTTCTGACAACGATCACACTTCTTTACATATTCTTTGGCATCAGCCATCATTTCTGGCCAATAGAAGCCTAAACGAGTTATCTTATGAGCCAAGGCCCTGCCCCCCAAGTGTTGCCCACAAATGCCTTCATGCACTTCCTCAAGAGCCAATCGTGCCTCATCGGGCCTGAGACACCTCAAGTAAGGAACCACGAAAGATCTTTTATATAGAATCCCATCTATCAAAGAGTACCTTAGTGCTCGAACAGTTAACTTCCGTGCCTCAATTGTATCGCTTGGCAACCAACCGGTCTGAATGTGAGCCTTGATGGGATCAATCCATGACGTCCCCAAGCCTACGGGAGCCACAAGTTTAACATCTATACTTCGTGTCTTCAAAACACGGAAGTACACACTTCCTGAACTTTCTTCAATCTCAGATGAAGCAAACTTTGATAGCGCATCTGCTTTAGCATTTTCTTCCCTTGGAATGTGTTCAACATGGCATTCATTAAATTGGGTCATCACAGCCCTTACTAGGCGAACATACTTTGCCATCGTATCATCCCTTGCTTCAAATTCTCCCTTTACCTGGGATATGATCAACTTCGAGTCTCCACGGACCTTTAAGTTTTTGACTCTAAGTGTCCCAGCTAGACCAAGGCCAGCAATCAGGGCTTCATACTCTGCCTCATTGTTTGTGGTTGGGAAGTCTAGCTTCATGGCATACTCAATTAAGAATCCATCAGGGCTTTGCAAAACCAACCCTGCTCCACTGGAATTTGTTTTTGATGCTCCATCAAAATAGAGAACCCAATATTCTTTCTCCTTGTCCCCATTGTCGACTCCCTTGTCTTGAGGTGTGGTATCTTCCTGCCCCCCGACTTCTTGGTTGGGTATGGTACATTCCACCACGAAGTCAGCTAGTGCCTGAGCTTTTATGGCCATACGTGGCTTATACTTGAGATCGAACTCTCCCAACTCTATTGCCCACTTAATTAGTCTCCCACTTGCCTTGGGACTGTGAATGATATTTCTCAGTGGCTGATTTGTTAGCACTTCGATTTGGTGAGCTTGAAAGTAAGGACGCAGCTTTCTCGAAGCCATTACCAAGGCTAGAGCGAATTTCTCAATAGTTGAATAATTCAACTCAGCACCATGCAAGATTTTGCTGACATAGTATACGGGTTTCTGGACTTTCAGTTCCTCCTTAACCAACACCGCGCTCAAGGCGCTTTCTGAAACAGCCAAGTACAAGAATAAAACTTCACTCAAAACTGGCTTGGCCAATAACGGGGCCTGGCCCATATACTTCTTTAACTCTTCAAATGCCTTCTGATTTTCCTCACTCCATACAAAGTCTTTAATGTTCTTTAATGACTTGAAGAATGACAAGCACTTGTCTCCTGACTTGGAGATGAATCGTCCTAGCGCAGCAACCCTTCCTGTGAGTTTCTGAACATCCTTGACAGTTTTTGGGGGTTCCATGTCCAGGATTGCCTTTATTTTATCGGGGTTAGCCTCAATTCCCCTCTTTGAGACCATCAATCCCAAGAATTTTCCAGATCCTACTCCGAAAGCACACTTCGTGGGATTCAACATCATCTTGTGGTACCTCAGGACCTCAAAAGCTTCCCTCAAATGGGTTATATGATCAGTCTTTACTAGACTCTTGACTAGCATGTCATCAACATAGACTTCCATAGTCTTCCCAATAAGATCTTTAAAAATTTTATTCACCAACCTTTGATAGGTGGCTCCTGCATTCTTGAGACCAAACGCCATAACAAGATAACAATAAACACCAAAGTCAGTGATAAATGATACCTTTGGAATGTCATCCTTATGCATTTTGATCTGGTTGTATCCGCTAAATCCATCCATGAAACTCAGCATCTCATGTCCAGCGGTGGCATCAATCAAAGTATCAATTCTAGGCAGCGGAAAACAGTCTTTGGGACATGCATCATTCAGATCGGTGAAGTCTATACACATCCTCCACTTTCCATTAGCCTTCTTCACCATTACAGGGTTTGCTAACCACTCCGGAAATTGAATCTCCTCAATGAAACCAGCCTCTAAGAGCTTTTCCACTTCCTGCTTTATAGCCTCTTGTCTTTCCGGGGCAAAATTTCTTTTCTTTTGTTTTACTGTCTTCCGGCTTGGATCCACGTTTAACTTGTGGGTAATTAACCCCGGGTCTATGCCTGGCATATCAGCTGCTGACCATGCAAACACATCACTATTTTCTTGCAAAAATTTCACTAACTTCCCTCTAAGGGGCTCCTCTAATGTAGCTCCAATAAAAGTCATCCTCTCAGGATTCTTGGGATCTAAAGGAACCGAATCCAATTCTTCTGCTGGCCTTCCTCTATTCTCATCATTTTCTCGAACATCCATATCTTCAATAGGAAGAACCTGCCCCCCGACTCCATCTGCCCTCAAAGAGGCCACATAACAGCTTCTAGCCATTTTTTGATCTCCCCTCTCTTCTCCAATCCCGTTTCGGGTGGGAAACTTCATGACTGAATGGTAGGAAGAGGGGACTGCCTTGAAGGCATGTATCCCTGTTCTCCCCATGATAGCATTATAAGTTGAACTAGCCTTTACCACCACAAAATCCAGCATCTGCGTTGCTTGCCTTGGCTCCGTACCTATGGTGGTTGGTAATTTAATTATCCCTTCCACAGGACATTCTACTCCAGCAAATCCATATATCGGCATGTCGGTTGGTGTCAACTGGGAGTCGTTATACCCCATCCTTAGAAAGGTGTCGTGGAGCAAGATATCCACAGAAGCACCATTATCCACAAGGACCCTCTTAACCGGGCTATTTCCTATTATCGGCGTTATGACCAGCGGGTCGTCATGGGGAAACTTCACACCCTCTAGGTCGGAATCATCAAAAGCCAATGTTACTTCTGTCCTGGCCCTCTTCGGGGCTTCTCCAACAATATGCATAACCTCTCTAGTATATGCCTTTCTGGAATTTTTGGACAATCCAGCAGCAGTTGGACCTCCAAAGATCGTGTTTATCACAGGCCCTCGAGGTCTCGGCCCTCCATAAATGGTGTTTATAACTGGTCCTCTAGGTTGGGGATTCCGCCCCTGATCATCTTGGTCCCTCCTACGATCTTCAAAGTTCTTCCTTCCATTATTGTTTCTGTCTCCTCCATCTCCAGTATACTTGTTCAGCCTTCCTTTTCGAATCAAAAACTCAATTTCATCTTTCAACTGCCTACACTCATCGGTGTCATGACCAACATCTTTGTGAAACCTGCAATACTTGCCCTTATCTAGCTTGGCGGGATCAGCCTTCAAGGGCTTAGGCCAGCGAATATCTCTGTCTTTCTCAATCTCCATCAAAATCTGACTTCTGGGGGCATTCAGCTTAGCGTATTCAGTGAACTTTTGCCCAGGTCCTCCCTTCTTGGGGGTTGAATCAGGGTTTTGTTCAGTTCTAGGATACTTATCCTTAGCGATGTACTCCAAATCAGTTTTTCGTTTCTTGCCTCCAGTGGGCTCATTACTTACTACGGTCTTCCTCATACTCTCTTCAACCTTGATATACTTCCCTGCCCTCTCTTGGAGCTGCAACATGCTCTCAGGGGGTCGTTTGGCCAAAGACATCTTGAAAAACTCATCCCTAGTTCCTTGTTGCAGCGCTATCATGGCTACCTTATCATCAAGGTCTGGGACTTTTAAAGCCTCCTTTGTAAAACGATTTAGGTAATCTCTTAAGGATTCTTTAGCTCCCTGCACAAGACTCATAAGAGATGCTGAACTTTTCTCATGGACTCTTCCACTGATGAATTGCTTAATAAAAGCCTGACTTAATTCTCTGAACGATCCAATAGAGTTTGGGGGCAGGCGACTGTACCATCTTTGAGCCATACCCGACAGGGTTTGAGGGAAGGCCCGACACTTTATAGCATCATTCACGGGTTGCAGCAGCAGTGCATTAGAGAATGTCCTAACATGATTAGCGGGGTCTCCCGTGCCATCATAGGCTTTGATAGTGGGCATCTTAAATTTTCTTGAGATATGGGCATTCATTATCTCTTCTGTGAAGGGTGGAGTTGGATCATCAGGATCCCCAAGGGGAAGGAGATTGCTTGGATCAGTTCTTGGGACAGCAGCCCTTCTTCTTACCGGACCATCCAGGTCTATGATAGGAGGAGGATTTCTCCCCCTAGGAGGTATGTGGGGTCTGGTGGCTTGGTAAGCCTCCAAATCACGCCTCAGCCTTTGGATTTCAGCCTCATGAGCCCTGATCTTTTCCTGCACTTCTTGGGGATTCGCCCCTGGGGTGCTTTGGGGGCGTTGCCTTCCATCGGCCATTGGCTCTTTTCCAGGACGCCTCCTTCTCGGGGCCACTTCATCATCCGAAGATTCGGAGTCTCTCTCAGTGTATGGACCAGAAAATTCCCGATCCTCAGGGATAAGATCCAAACCTCGTATATAGGGGGGCGACCGCCCTCGTGCTTCGCTTCGCCCAGCATATCCACTTCCTCCAACCTCAGGGTGAAGGGGCATCCCATAAGGGGGGTTAGTAGTAACAATAGTTGAGTATTCATACCCGACGGGTCGAGAATTCACAGGTATATGTATTTGTTGAACTTGAGGATTCGTACCTTGAACAGTCGGGGGAGTTGTCCCTTGTGGCTGAGGATGAGTTGCCCCTGTCTGGGCTTCCCCCTGAGTAGATGCATAAGTTGAATGGGGAGGAACCTCCACGGTTGATGAAATCACCTGGGTTGTCCCTGATGGTGTTCCCTCCTCCAGAGTGCTGGTTGTTCTCCGTGTTCTCGCCATGGTTGTTGTTGCGTAATTCCCACAGACGGCGCCAAATGTTATGGATTAAAACTACTATATATTATTGCTGTATTTAATACTAAGGAACGTGAGCTCCAAGGCTCGATTTGACTGCTCTTGTGTTTCGTGACTCAATCTGCCTTAACAAGATGCCTACGTACCTTGCTGATTGCCAAGGATCAAGTCAAAAAACGTAGTTCTGATTTGTGGGGTGAGGCCCCTTATATAGATGCGGGAGTCCTTGAATTGGACTTGGTATAGGAGGCTTGGTGGATAAGCCTCTGAATTAGGATAGACTTAGGAGTCCTAGGAAGTAGGAAGTTGATTCCTTATCCTTTCAGGTCCCCTTGAGGCTAATCTCTAAGGATTTATATCCTCGTCGGGACTCTTTTCAACATCTGATTTCTCCCTTATTAATTAATTACGAAATTAATTAATAATTAGGGCTTTTTGGGCCTTTTTTATTCCACCAGGCCTAATCCGGTCCGTCAGACTTAACCTTTCTGGTCTGAATATTATACATCTTATTATTATTGGGCCTAGCAGCCCATTAATTATAAAATCAGGACTTATTTATCCCTATCACCCACCATTTTCTACATGTAGAGGAGAATAGTCGGATTTACTTGTCAACCGAACACTGGACTCCTAAGGAATGAACCGTCTTAGCGGAACTTCCGGGCCATTTGGGCCAATAAATAAGGCTGGGCCGGCGCCACTCGACCACTTACGCCACTCCTAGTTCAGATGAAATCCATGACTCTGAAATGTAAAGCTCGTTTCCCCTTTCCCCAAGTAGGAACTTGTTGATACGACTCCACCAAGAAGTCGCATCTAGTTGGAAAGAAAAACTCACCGATATTTCCCAGGCGATGCCTGTTAATGGATTAAGTTATTCCGAGAATTTTACTTCCCGATTATTGGGTAAGTAATCAAAAACTCTTTTATCAAAACAGTAACCTTGTTGCGAATATAAAAAATACATCACGGAGCCGGATCCCTCAAATTTTTGAGCGAGTATTTAAATCCCCTTCGAAAGGAAGATCTTAAATTTGAAAACGAGTTTTGGGATCCGCTCTAACTTTTAAAATCATTTTGAAGACTCGAAAATATTTTTAAGAATGTTTGGAGTAATGCTGATTTAATAAAATAAATCAGTCCCGATATATTAGAAAATATCTGAATATTATTAGTTAAATAATATTCCCATAAGGATAATCCTTATAAAAATAATCGAAGTAGAAGTTTTAAAACTCATAATTGAAATGAATAATAAATAACCAAAGATATACTTATACGAAAGTACGATCTTTATTTGAATAACTGAAAATAAGTTTGATTATCGAAACATTATTCTTTAATAAAATAAAGAATATTATTTAATAAATAAGTGGAGTCATAAGTCCTCAAATGAATATTCAAAATAATATTCATTAAATAAAATAAATGGAGTCTTAAGTCCTCGAATGAATATTCAAAATAATATTCATTAAATAAAATAAAGTTTTTGAATAAATCTTATTCGATTAATAGTTTTGAAAACTATATCTATATATATAAATATATATATATTATACTCGGGAACATCGACTCCCGGTTTAGAAATATGTTCACTTGGGTCCCCTATACTAAGGGTATACGCAACTACTGCTTATCTCTAGCATATGTATTATGCAACTTATAAGCAATTGAATCAACAATTAGATATCAAGATTACGAAACAGACATGCATATATACCATATCAGCATGCTCCAATATATCGCAAGATTTGCTAATAACATTCATGCACTTATCACAAGATAATGCATATACATATATACATCACAACAACAGTATAACGGGTAGAAAACTTGCCTGAGTGTTCCCGGATAGACTTAAGCTTAGAGTGGGTCCGATAACCTATGAACAACAACATAAGTCGAAATTAAACCCCGGTCGCTTAAGAAACTAGACTTTAACCAATTAGAGTCCTAACGTTCGCTTTCGCGCTTAACGATTCACTTAAGTCGTCCGAGTACCCTCGGCTCCACCATTTTTTATAAATTAACCATTAAGAATTTTAAAGCGATTCTTTCGCGAGTACTCTTCCAACTGCCTAATCCACTTTACATAATTGTTTCATACTCCAATTAGTCATTTAAGGACCTTAACCAAGGTTTCAAAGTAAGGCGAGGGGTAATGGTCCGTTCGCGAAATGCCGTTACTTAAAACGGTCATTTCTCCTAAACCGTACATCGGATTCAAGTGAACCACATATCAAAATGAAGCTCATAACATGAACTATCTAAACATGGCAATGGTCAGAATCTAACAGTGAGTGAACGGGTCCTGAAGTTAAGAACAAAAACAGTCTAAGGAAAATTGGGCATTACGACGGCTATAACTTAGCAATTCCCAATTTTTTACCCAATCAATTCAATATTAAACCACCACCAATCAACACCATTCCACCATCATTCAACCACAAATCAACCATACAACTAAACTTCATCCAAATCCTATTAAATCAGTCCATTACTTCATGTTTTATCCATCTTATTCAATCACAACAAGAGCTACTAACTATACTTAAGGTTCATTAACCACTAACCAAGATTTACAACCCAAACTCATTACAAATCCAATCAAACTCTAAATATACATGAATCATGCTCTCATGAACTATAATCAACAAAACCAAACCTAATACTCAAAGTAAAGCTAGGGTTTGGAGGGGTTATACCTTCCTTGGAGTGATTAGAGTAGCTAGGAAGCCTTAAGAAGCCTTGAGATAGCTTAGGAATGCTTGGATCTTAAAGGAAATCAAAGAAAATAAAGTTAGTAATCTTGAAAACACTATTCATCATCTTCTTCCTTGATTTATTGGAAGAGATTCATGAAGAATTGGAGGCTTAAACTTCTAGGATAGCCATAATTAGTCATAAAGAACCTTGGATAATTACCTTGTAATTTAACAAAGCTTGAATCTTGATTTCTGGAAATTTTCTCTTCTTTAGGATGAAGAAGCCGAGAGCACTTGTTCTCGGGAGACTTTTTACTTTGTGAAAGGCATATGGCATAGCCTATTTGTATATTCGAGGATTTAACTCAACTCAAATAAGAATGTAATAAGTAAATAGTGGATCTATCGTCAGAGAGATCTCACAGAGTAACATCTGTCAAAGGGTTAAGAAACATTATTCATCTACAGACTTGAAGACTTAATTCACTGGAAGAAGCTCAAGAAATTGATCAAGCCTCAGTGATATAAATCAAGATTGTGGATTTAATCAAGTGACAGAGATCTCGTCAGGGTATCAATTAATTACAAGGATTGAGTCTGAAGAAAATCAAGAGTATCAAGGTCAAGGCTTGAAGAAACGTCACGGAAGTTAGTCACTCATGAACCAGACAGTACATCGAGTGTCAACATTGAAGTGGTGGAATTGATTCATAATTGACAGTAATTTTCAGAAGATTTTCAGAAGAATGGTTGTTGCTCAAGATTAGTATTAATTCTCTATTAATTAATTAAATCAAATAATTTAATTAAGAAAATAAATTATATCTGCAAAGATTAATTTATTGATTAATTGAATTAATTGATTAATTAATTCAGAATTAATATTAAGGATTTTCAGAATTATTATTAGATTAAAATCTATTAATAATTCAGTAAGACAATTTGATTTGAACTACTATGACAATCGGTATGACAATTGATAGTCATACCGAAAGTCTTGCTAGTTCATTCTGATTGTCTTGCTAGCTATTGGGATTGTCTTGCTAGTTCAAGAGGATAGTCTCACCGAAAGTCCTACCAGTTCAAATGGATTGTCATACCAGTTCATTTGATTGTCTTGCCGAAAGTCTTGCTGAGTAAACTGGATTGTTCTGTTTACTTAAACAACAAAAACACAGCAGAAGATATTCATGCAATAATTCAACAGAAAACATAAGTCAAGAACACAGCAGAAAACAAAGGCACAACATTTTATTTTTCATCTGCTTTATTCAAGATCAAAATTCTAGATTGAAAAGTTAAATCCAATCCACTAGAATTATTTATCTTGTTCTTGTGTATCAATCTAGCGGATTAAAATCCCTAGAACTTAATCTCAAATCGCATTTAGCATTTGATCTTTTAATTGCAAAAATAGAAAAAGTTCATGTCGAATTTATTCTAGATTTGTAATAATTGATTTGAGATTAATCCCTTGTAACCGATACCGTAGTTGTAACACCTTTCAAGTTTAATAAAAGTTTTATTTAACTTGAATTTTGTTTCACATTTTTATTCCGCATTTTATTCGATTAAACGGTATTGTTTGCATTCAACCCCCCCTTCTACAAATAAATTGGGACCTAACACTTTGCTAAATGAGTTTGTGGTGGAAAATGGAAGTGAATGGGATATTTGGGTGATTAATTGGTTGAATAAAGTGAGTGGAGTGTGACTAACCATGACATCACCTTGGTGACTTCATCAATTACCACTTGTCATCACTTGGTGGTGGAAGCATCTTTTATGCTAATCCTTGCTTAGTTGCTTGATTATCATCCTTAATCCTTGCACTAATCTCTCTTGCATTACCTGTCGTTTAATTATTTTACGACTCGTTTATCGTTCGGTCTTACAAATCGTTTGAGGGATCATATCCGGGATCTTTTTACTTGGGTTCCCTAAACCTTTCTCAATATATTATATTTCTTTTATGATCCTCTCTTATAATCCTTGAATTAAAACAGGGATCTTCATCCTCTAACACCAGCAGTGGTGGGTATAAAACAGGGATGGTTGATCGAAGCACCATTCGATGCTTCAACTGCAATGAGTTGGGACACTTTGCCACAGAATGCAGGAAGCCAAAACAAGCAAGGAAGAACTCTTACGATTCTAATCAAAAGAGTAAATCTGAAAGGGCTTACCTGGCAAAGGGAAGAAGCTGGGATGATACTGACAGTGAAGATGAAGAAGTTGGGAATCTTGCTCTCATGGCTAGTGATGCAAGCACCTCATCGTCAAGAAAAGAGGTAAAATTTACTGATGCTGAATTAGTTTATCATCTAGGAGGTTCCTTAGATTGTGCTCATCGTGATAATGAATTGTTAAATCAACAAATCAAAGACCTTGAGAAAGAGGTCAATAAATTAAGACTTGTGCACATTAATCAAGATAAATTAAAAGAACAGGTGTCTTTTCTAGAGAATAGAGTTGACTGTTATAGACAACTTGAAACTATTCTCAAAGACAAGATCACTGGTCTTGAGGCTAAGGTTAAAGCTTACTTTAATTCTTGTTCGAAGTCCAAAGAGTTTTACAATAAGCAAGCTGTTAATCAAACATCTGGTATAGGTTATGATTACAATGCTGCTATTGGAAAATTAGGCATAAACTCCCCTCCTCATGTCTGTGCTAAAGGCAGGGAAGTACCACATGTGCTTAAGGGTGTTGATGAACCCCTCTATAAAGAATCAATTGCTGAACCTTTTGATGAGACCTCTTTTATTATTCAAGAAGAAATCCGTGCTGAAGATAATGCTAATGAGAAAGCTGTCTCCAAGTCAAGTGTGTCAAAAGTTCCAGTCAAGGTTGTGAAAGCAACTGAGACTAACTCAGACACACATGAGTTGGATAACATAAATGCCATGTCTACCATGCATAAGTTGCCTATTGTTAATCCTTCTCATAAAGCATGTGGTGTTCCTGATTGTATGTCTTGTGCTTTTAATCTGATGTTAGCTTATTTTAATGGTAAGCATGTTTCTAATGATAAGACTACTCCTCGTTAGCATGTGAATAATAGAAAGAATGATAGGTCTAAGACTGCTAGTCCTCCTAAAGCTAGAAAGGAGACATTTGTGCCTAAGCCTAAACAGAAATTTTTCAAGGCTGTTCACAAGGTCAAATGTTCAGTCATTGAGAACGTTGAGAATATTAAAATTAAGAATGTTGTTTTGCCTGATAAAGGCCAATTTTACAAGTATGCCGGACCCAGCCAAGCTTGGGTTCCGAAGAAGGTCTAATCCATTTGTATTGCAGGGCATTAAACAGGTACAACTGGTAGTGTGGATTCTTGACAGCGGATCGTCAAGACATATGACCGGAGATAGAGCCCTGCTATCAAATGTGGTTGAGAAAGCTGGCCCAGTGGTTACCTTTGAAGATAACAGCAAAGGTTTAACGGAGGGATATGGCTGTTTGCTAGCTGGAAATGTTATCATTGAAAATGTGTATGTTGTGCAAGGACTTGAACACAATCTGCTTAGTGTTAGTCAGTTCTGTGACAACGGCTACAATGTTTTATTCGACAAGCTGAAGTGTCAGATTCTGCACAAGAAAAGTGAAAAACCCTCCTTAATGGGAATCCGGAAAGGAAATCTGTTCGTAGCTAACATGAACTCTGGAAGCAATCCTGAAGTCAATTGCTTCTATGCAAAGGCATCGTCAGATGAGAGTTGGCTATGGCACAAGAGACTTTCTCATCTCAATTTCAAAACAATGAATTCTCTTGTAAAAAGAGAATTGGTAAGAGGTCTGCCTCAGCTGGAATTCTGTCCAGAAGGACTATGTGAGGCTTGCCAGAAAGGAAAGTCAAAGAAAGCAAGTCACAGAGGCACTGACACATCTTCCATAACTGGTGTTCTGCAATTATTGCACATGGATTTATTCGGACCAGTTAATGTCCTTTCGATGTCAAAGAAGTGTTACTGTCTTGTGATAGTTGATGACTATTCCAAGTATACGTGGGTTTTATTTCTTCACTCTAAGGATGAAACACCACAAGTTGTGATTGATCATATCAAGATGATTGAGTTAGACTCTAACGTCCCTATTAGAGCAATAAGGTCAGATAATGGGACAGAATTCAAGAATGCACTTCTCAATGAATTCTGTACAGACAGAGGGATTACCAGACAATTTTCAGCTCCTAGAACCCCTCAACAAAATGGAGTGGTAGAAAGGAAGAATCGTACATTGATTGAAGCTGCAAGAACGATGTTAAGTGAATCCGGTCTTCCAATGTACTTTTGGGCTGAAGCTGTCAATACTGCATGTTATACTCAGAATCGAACTCTAATCAACAAAGACTTCATGAAAACTCCTTATGAGATTTTGAATGAACAGAAACCTTCTATCAAATACTTTCATGTATTTGGTGCCAGATGCTTCGTGCTCAAGGATGGAGATGAGCGTCGTGGTAAATTCGAGGCAAAGGCATATGAGGGTATTTTTGTTGGATATGGAAGAAGACCATACAGAGTGTATATCATTGATCAACACAAAGTAACTGAAAGTGTCAATGTTACATTTGATGACACTAAACTCCCTAGTATCCAAACTGAAGATCCTTCTGAGAAACTGAAGTTTGGTGATATGTCAGATTCAGAATCAGAACATGGTCAAGAACCTGAGGTTGTTGATGGTGAAGAACCTGTTAATCTTGATGATACTCAAGGTAATAGTGATGGAAACTTTGGCAACAATGGAGATACCACTGCTACTGATGGAGAATCTTCAAGTCAACATGGCAACAACTCAGGGGGAGATGCTGAAGGATCATCTAGTAGGACACAACATCACAATGAATTTCAAGGCGAATCATCAAGATCAAATCTTCCAAGACAGACTGTCTGGAATAAAGCTCACCCTTTTGAGTTGATTATTGGTGATCCAGATGTTGGAGTCAGAACTAGACGTGCTACTCAAAATGAGTGTCTGTTTTCAGGATTTCTTTCTGAGATGGAACCTAAGAAGATTAAAGAAGCACTAACTGATCCAGATTGGGTGATTGCTATGCAAGATGAGCTCAATCAGTTTGAAAGTCAACAAGTCTGGAAACTAGTACCTAGACCTACACACAAGAAAGCTGTTGGTACTAGGTGGGTATTCAGGAATAAACTAGATGAAGATGGTGTGGTTACAAGAAACAAGGCAAGACTGGTAGCAAAAGGGTATTCTCAAGCTGAAGGCATTGATTATGATGAAACCTATGCTCCAGTGGCTAGACTTGAGGCCATCAGGATATTTCTGGCATTCGCAGCATTCTCAAACTTTAAAGTTTATCAAATGGATGTCAAGAGCGCCTTTCTGAATGGAAAGTTGGATGAAGAGGTATATGTAGAGCAACCTCCTGGTTTTGAAGATCCAGATTATTTGGATTTTGTCTTCTTTCTTTTCAAGGCTATCTATGGGCTAAAACAGTCTCCAAGAAAATGGTATGACACTCTCTCTGAATTTCTTATTGAAAATAGCTTTATTAGAGGTGTCATAGACAAAACTCTCTTTTCTAAAAAACATAAGAATGATACTATATTAGTCCAAGTCTATGTGGATGATATAATATTTGGGTCTACTAATGATAATCTCTGTAAGAGATTTGCTAAGTTAATGCACAGCAAGTTTGAAATGAGCATGATGGGTGAGCTGAAGTTCTTTCTTGGATTACAAGTAAATCAAAGGTTAGATGGAACATTTATTTGTCAATCCAAGTATCTCAAGGAACTCCTCAAAAAGTACAATCTAGAGGATTCTGTATCAGCAAGGACTCCATCAACTACAGCTGTCAAGCTTGGACCATGTGAAAACTCCATTAAGGTAGATGTCACAAGCTACAGAGGTATGATTGGCTCGTTACTCTATCTTACTGCAAGTAGACCAGATATTATGTATGCTACATGCTTATGTGTAAGGTTCCAAGCGGATCCTAAAGATATTCATCTCGTTGCTGTTAAACGAATCTTAAGATATCTTAAGGGAACACCAAATCTAGGTATTTGGTACCCTAAAGAATCTGGTTTTAACCTTGTTGGATATACAGATTCAGATTACGCAGGAAGTGTTGTTGATAGGAAAAGCACCTCAGGAAGTTGTCAATTCCTAGGAAGCAGGCTAGTCTCATGGTACAGCAAGAAACAGCAAACAGTTTCCAACTCAACGGCCGAGGCTGAATATATTGCTGCTGGAAGCTGCTGTGCTCAGATCTTGTGGATTAGGAACCAGCTACGAGACTATGGCTCTGTATTGAACAAAATTCCTATTTTATGTGACAATACAAGTGCAATAGCCATCACCAACAACCCTGTGCAGCACTCGAGGACAAAGCACATTGACATCAGGTATCATTTTATTAGAGAGCACGTCATGAATGGTACTGTTGAACTATTCTTTGTTCCAACAGAAGAACAAATAGCAGATATTTTCACTAAACCACTTGATGAATCCACATTTACCAGATTAGTTGGTAAATTGGGCATGTTGAATAGTTTTAGTGATTAATTTAGTTAATATCTGAGATATGTTCTTGAATGAATTTACAAATGAATTTTTCATAAATGAAAAATTCATTTGCAAATTTGTTTTATCATTCTATCATATGTCTTGCTTATTTCTATGGAATTTTTATTATCTTATCTGTTTTATTTACTGGACTTGTTAACTTCAAATATCTCAGAATATTATATTTTCTCTAAAAATATTTTTCTATGAATTTTGTTTGCTAAAATTCAACAGAAATCTATTTTTGAAATAAAAATAATTAATTCTGAAATATTGTCTTTGTTTTTGTAAATATTTTCTGAATTTCTACTATTTATATAAGACTTTATTTCAGTTTTCCATATTTTCTGTACATATTTGATTGTCTTTCTACTAAAATGACAATCGGCAAGAGAATTAAAATTGTCTTGCTGAAAATCATTTCAGTACTTACATATATACATATTAATTCTGTTTGTAAACGTTTTATTTCCAGAATGACAATCGGCAAGATAATTGAAATTGTCTTGCTAAAAGTCATTTCAGTATATAATTGTCATTTTAGTGTTTTTCAGTATAGTTTTATACTGGCAAGACAATCGGTATGACTATCAATTGTCTTGCCAGTTATAAACATTATATATATATATTTTCTTTTATTTTATACTGGTATGACAATCGGTATGACTATCAGATTGTCATACCAGTTATATTTATTTTTTTCTTTTTCTGTTTTTAAGCTGGTATGACAATCGGTATGACAATCGGTATGACAATCCCGGATTGTCATACCAGTTATACTACTTAATCATTTTAGTGGCTGTTTTAATCTTCATCAGTTCATTTTCTTTCAAAATTTCAACATTCTTCTTCTTATTTTCTCTCTCTCTCTATCTCTATTCGATCAAATTCAACTGCCATTGTTATTTTTCTTGCTCGAATTTTTACTCAGCACACTCTTCTGATATATACATACACTTGTATACATACAGGAGTGAAGTGCTGCCCAAATTTTTTTTTATTTCAGTTATTTCTCTCAATCATTTTTTCCCCAAAACAATCTGTTTGTTTTTGTGTTTGTTGAATTTGGGTAGTTTTAATTTTAATTTCAATTTCTGTTTTGTGTCTTTTGGTTTTTCAAATCTGTGTTTGTGAGTTAGGAATTTTAACGAGATACATTCCTGTCTAAATTTTTCGATTATAATTAATTTAATTCGAATTATTAAATTAATTTAATTAATTCGAATTTTCTTAATATTATTCTTAAAATTCTGAAAGTGTGTGTCTTATTATTATTTTAAATGGCTCTCAATTTCCAAATTGTCGCGCATAATCAGGTTGGTTATTTTAATCCGGAAAAATGTGATGTGGAAAAATTTAAGCCTTGGATTAGATTTTTAAATGACCATTCGATTGTTAGCTCTGCTATTAAATCAAATGTGATTTTAAATGTCGATCTGCTTAAACTGATTTGCACAACCTCTACTGTGGCCGATGATTCAAAATCTTTTTCATTCACCGTGGCAAACACACAGTATGTGGTTGATGAAATAGTAGTCAATCAAGCGTTAAATTTTCCATTGGACAATTTCTGTAATTTACCCTCTGAAAATGATATCACAAACTTTTTCCATGCTATTCACTATCAGGGGGTGATCAATTTAACCAAACTTTCAAAATCCAATTTGGTGTCTGAATGGGATATTTTCTTCGATACACTTTCTAAAGTGTTTGCCAACTGCACTAAATCCAACTTTCACAACATCACTTCCACTCTGCAGTATATTGGTCTTGCGGTTGTTTTCAATCAAAGGATCAATTTTGGCAAACTACTTTTTCCCATTCTCTTGAGATGTCTCACTACTGCTTCACGTGATCATTCTACAAATCGTAGGGTATCATGTTACTATGCTCGTTTTCTCATGCTTATAGCAGATCATCTTCTCACACCTGAACACAAAGCCCTTTTTGCTAACTCTGCAGTAACCGAACCCCCTCCAGTAAGCAAAAAGATTTACACCCGCCAAGACACAACCTTTAAATTCATGCAAGTTCCAGTACTTGTATCTGCTTTCATGGCCACTTATATTCCTTTACCTATTTTCAATCTTCCCGGTCATGAACAGCAACCTCAACCTCCAGTGGTTCAAGCCACCCAGGCTCCTCCAACATCAGATGCTCTTTCTTTACAGGTAGTAATTCCTCACTCTCACTCCATTCCTACTTCTGTTGAAAGACCCCCAGTGGTTGATAGGGCTGACCATGAAGTTGTAGAACCACAGCTTCAATCCCAGGTCATAGAGCCAAACACAGAGTCACATTC
This sequence comes from Apium graveolens, assembly GCF_009905375.1. Lineage (NCBI taxonomy): Eukaryota > Viridiplantae > Streptophyta > Magnoliopsida > Apiales > Apiaceae > Apium > Apium graveolens. The sequence goes on from NC_133655.1 coordinate 244,666,027, forward strand.
TATCTCAACCTCTCCCCCATTGTCTAAAATGTTACCCAGAAGATTAATAGGAAGTAGTGCATTGTTAAATGTGAGTGAACCCTCAGCTCTGCCTCCTCCAAAGAAAAGAAGAACTTATACTGAGGCATCTGAAAGCCCATCCTTGTCCTCCCAACAGGACATGGACTTTGAAATGGCCAATGAACAGTTACTAGAGACATTCTCTCAACAGGATGAATCTATTGAAATTCACCATAGGGCCATGGCATCTTGTACTGAGTCAAGCACAATTCCATTACTCACAATGGAACCATACATACCCACAGATGATACTCAGGACACAGAGCGAGGAGTGCACATAGAGTCTGTTACAGTGCCTGCCATAGTTACAGCAGAAGAGCAGTCACATGCTTCTGAGGGAAAATCTGACTCTCAGCGACGCTTAATAGAGTCATTTTCTCCCCTCCCAGATCAAACACCTCTGGCTCCCTCACGGGATTCTCCACTCGCAGATTTATCTGGAGAAAGTGGAGGGCAACTCGGTCAATCTATCCCTGAAGCAATTCAGACATCTATTTCACATGAAATGATAGGTTTGACTGAGGATCGGGACTCGCGAATTCCCATTGCACCACCACTGACCTCTCTTGAAGAGGCTAGGGTGATTTTAACTGCAGGTACAGAAGAACAGCAACAGGAAGACTCCTCACGAGCAATTATATTGAGAGAAACACAAGCACGTGAGGTGAGTGAACCAAACGCGAGTGAAATTCAGGTGAGAGCACACACAGACACTGATACTGTAAACCTGTTAGCTCAAATTGCTGCTCTAAAAGAAGAACTTGCTAAAAGCCAAGCTGACGCTCAAGCATTCAAAGCACAAGTGGTTGAACGGTCTTCTTCTTCCACCTCTGTCAACAATCAGCTGGCACTCATAAGGAATGATATCTCAGATCTCAAGAACACTGTCACACCAAAGCTTAATTCCATTCAGAAAACTCCAACTTTATCAGCTGATGACATTTCTGACTTCTGCTCTCTACATACAAGGATGACTTCTCTTGAAGATTTGGTTGAAATGAATCATTCACTGGATTCCTCTAGATTTCTGAAGATAGAGACAGGTATGGAACATCTGAATGAAGGGATGAAGCACCTGTACTACATGATCAAAAATTCTCACTGTCCCAATGAAGAACAAAGGACTTACTTTGAAGGGCCGTCTGGTGGAGGCTCAGGCTCGGGAGGTGATGGAGGTCATGGAGGATCTAAGGGAAAGTCAGTAGAGGATCCCTCAACTAAGGGGGAGAAGAAAGGGAGTAGTGGAAAGGGGAAAGAAAAAGATACCTCTGCTGGGGACAAAGGAAAGGCTGATGATGTCTATTACAGTGGAGAACAGGATGACTTTGACATTTTTGACATTCCCACTGAACCAGTCTTGGAAGATAAAGATGGTTTATTTGAAGCTGAAGAGGAAAATGATTTTGGAGAATGGGAAGAGGAAGTTACAGTGGATCCTATCTTTGAGAAAGAGTTTCAGCAGCAGCAGTCAGAGATGAAAAGAAAAGAAGCTGAACTCAAAAAGGTCTCCCAGATCATTGACATGAGGAAAGACATACAAAGAACATAAACTCTTCAAAAGCAACGTCTTTATGACATTAAGGCTCAAGAAAGGAGAAGAGATGTCAGACTGAAGATTGGTGAAAAATGGGATGAAGCTAGGAGAGTACTTGATATGCCTCAGCTGAGCACTAACAATGATAGACAGTTCCTACATCTTCTTGACAAGCTGGAAATCTCAAATCCTAACAATGACATGTACATGAATGCTATCAAGACTAAAGTCTCAAGGATCACAGCTGCTTTTGATAGATCCCTAAATGAGATGAGCATTTTTTATATTGTCAAAATGAAGGATCTTTCAAGGTGTCACTTCATCTGTTTGAGAATCGTTCTTTGTCAGAGATTTGGGTTCTTCTCAATAAGGTAAAAAGAAGCTCAGAATTGAATGAAGTTCTTCGAGAAAGGCTTAAAGAGTTTGCCAGCAGGGCTAGTCCTCAAGTGGTCAACAATCCTCATCAGGTGAGATTCTTTAAGTCTGATTGTCTTCAAATCTGTCAGCTAGATGTACAATCTCTTAAAGACTACTCAGCTAAGCATCTGGTCTGGATGGAACATCATTTAAGAACTGCTGGATACTCATCCATGTTGAAGACTCAAGCTGCTGATTTGATTCAAGTTTATTGTGAAAAGAATATTAAAAGGTACAATCAGATCAAGAATAAGCTGAAGTCAGTTGGAGTTCAACCAGTCAGACCAGCAAGCTTCACTTCAGAAAAGGATCGTGTCTTTGACAAAGAGTTGCTTCAAGATTTAGAAGAAGGTGAAGTCAGAAGAGAAGACAACTGAAGTCAATTAGCTCAAAACTCAATGTAATATGATTAGAGCTTTATGAATCAAGATAGTCTAATGTAGTTATATGTTCAGGCTAGAGGAACATCTATCTTGTATTCACTTGTAAATTTCTTTTGGAATCTGGAAAATGTTAAATATAATCCAGAACTTTTCTGCTATTTACTTTGCATTACTGTTTATATCTTTTTCTTATTTGTTAGTTGAGTTATCCTCTAGGTATTTGTTGTTATTGTCTAACAAGCAAATAGGGGGAGATTGAAAGGCATATGGCATAGCCTATTTGTATATTCGAGGATTTAACTCAACTCAAATAAGAATGTAATAAGTAAATAGTGGATCTATCGTCAGAGAGATCTCACAGAGTAACATCTGTCAAAGGGTTAAGAAACATTATTCATCTACAGACTTGAAGACTTAATTCACTGGAAGAAGCTCAAGAAATTGATCAAGCCTCAGTGATATAAATCAAGATTGTGGATTTAATCAAGTGACAGAGATCTCGTCAGGGTATCAATTAATTACAAGGATTGAGTCTGAAGAAAATCAAGAGTATCAAGGTCAAGGCTTGAAGAAACGTCACGGAAGTTAGTCACTCATGAACCAGACAGTACATCGAGTGTCAACATTGAAGTGGTGGAATTGATTCATAATTGACAGTAATTTTCAGAAGATTTTCAGAAGAATGGTTGCTGCTCAAGATTAGTATTAATTCTCTATTAATTAATTAAATCAAATAATTTAATTAAGAAAATAAATTATATCTGCAAAGATTAATTTATTGATTAATTGAATTAATTGATTAATTAATTCAGAATTAATATTAAGGATTTTCAGAATTATTATTAGATTAAAATCTATTAATAATTCAGTAAGACAATTTGATTTGAACTACTATGACAATCGGTATGACAATTGATAGTTATACCGAAAGTCTTGCTAGTTCATTCTGATTGTCTTGCTAGCTATTGGGATTGTCTTGCTAGTTCAAGAGGATAGTCTCACCGAAAGTCCTACCAGTTCAAATGGATTGTCATACCAGTTCATTTGATTGTCTTGCCGAAAGTCTTGCTGAGTAAACTGGATTGTTCTGTTTACTTAAACAACAAAAACACAACAGAAGATATTCATGCAATAATTCAACAGAAAACATAAGTCAAGAACACAGTAGAAAACAAAGGCACAATATTTTATTTTTCATCTGCTTTATTCAAGATCAAAATTCTAGATTGAAAAGTTAAATCCAATCCACTAGAATTATTTATCTTGTTCTTGTGTATCAATCTAGCGGATTAAAATCCCTAGAACTTAATCTCAAATCGCATTTAGCATTTGATCTTTTAATTGCAAAAATAGAAAAAGTTCATGTCGAATTTATTCTAGATTTGTAATAATTGATTTGAGATTAATCCCTTGTAACCGATACCGTAGTTGTAACACCTTTCAAGTTTAATAAAAGTTTTATTTAACTTGAATTTTGTTTCACATTTTTATTCCGCATTTTATTCGATTAAACGGTATTGTTTGCATTCAACCCCCCCTTCTACAAACAAATTGGGACCTAACACTTTGCTAAATGAGTTTGTGGTGGAAAATGGAAGTGAATGGGATATTTGGGTGATTAATTGGTTGAATAAAGTGAGTGGAGTGTGACTAACCATGACATCACCTTGGTGACTTCATCAATTACCACTTGTCATCACTTGGTGGTGGAAGCATCTTTTATGCTAATCCTTGCTTAGTTTCTTGATTATCATCCTTAATCCTTGTACTAATCTCTCTTGCATTACCTGTCGTTTAATTATTTTACGACTCGTTTATCGTTCGGTCTTACAAATCGTTTGAGGGATCATATCCGGGATCTTTTTACTTGGGTTCCCTAAACCTTTCTCAATATATTATATTCCTTTTATGATCCTCTCTTATAATCCTTGAATTAAAATCCTTTTAATCATGTTACCTTATACTCAATTCTTTCGGTATCTGGTGGATTTTCGGAAAAAATCAAAGTGTTCGAATTTGGATTCTGACGATCTTTACATACACTTATTTACTTTATGGAATACTAATACGATCTTAGAATTTCCATAACAGTACTCCTATATATCATGGTCTGATGATTTTCCTTAATCAGCATCATTAGCAAAAGTTACTATTCATTAGGGTTTCAAAAATTCCAAAAATTGGGGTTATTACACTTTTTCTGTAAACAGTATCAAGCCTGAGAATTCTATCTAGAAGAAGATCAAGAAGATCATGCCTAAGAAGAATTATGAAGAAGCCTGGAGTTGAATAAATTTGTTTTGCGAAAAATATTATAATTCAATATCTCTACAAGTCACAGATAAAATGTTATAGAGAAGTCATTCGAGAACTCCAGAATGACTATCGAGAAGTCAGAATAAGGCTACTATAGAACTCAGAGATATCGACAAGCCAAATTGCAAATATGAAGAATGGAGATATCGACAAGTTATTTCTTCACTAGAGAACTCTAGAGATATCGATAAGTCAAAATATCACTAGAGATCTCTGAGATATCGATAAGTCAAAATATCACTAGAGATCTCTGAGATATCGACAAGTCAAAATATCACTAGAGAACTCAGAGTTATCGATAAGCCAAAGTGAAGACATGAAGATGATAGATCTCGACAAGCCAAATTCTCTTATAGAGAACTCAAAGACTTTGATAAGTCAAAATAACTATGGAGTGATGAGAGATCTCGATAAGCCAATATACTTGTATTCTCTCAAGGAAGAAGCTAAGCTCTTTATCAACAAAGAGCCTAGAAATTTTGTAACAAGACATTCTTAATTTTAATATAAAATTAAGTTAGTTTTGAAAGATTTGTGTTCACTATTTTATTTGTTTAAATTCAGTACTAACACATTTTACTACAAGATTTTAATTTACTTTGGTCACCATTAAAAACACCTGAAGAAAAGCAGAAAAACGCAGACACACAATCACCCCCCCCTCTGTGTGTGTGATTCATTATCTATCAAGTGGCACTACTAGAAAAAATAGAATAGACATCGCCTCTTAAACATCGGTTGTTGTTTACACCAATGTAAAAGGTGTTTTTTATATCGGTTTTAATCAACCGATGTCTTTTTGTAAGATACACATCGGTTTTTTAGCCCAACCGATGTTATAAGTCTATTTTAAAAAAATTATCAAGCGCGCCTCCCCCATTTCCCCCTTAACCAAATAATTCATTCCCTCTTGGAAATTTCCCCCTCGTTTGTTTCCTTAGCAAAATTTCAAGTCACGGATACCCCCCCTCTTTTCAACATAACATTAAAAATAAAATCAAAAATTAAAATTCACACACTTTAAAACATAAAATCAAACAAATCCAAACTCTCATCTCTTTCCTCTCTCACTTTAGTCGATGAAGAACAACTCTCGATCTCTCTCTTTGCTCAACTATGCTCTCCATATCTCTCTCTCTCTCTCTGTTATATATATTTGAGATGTCATGTCTAATATGTTTCATGTTTAGTTTTCAGATCTTAACAAACATGAAATATCAGTACTTACTGGAATCAATACTTACTGAAAGTCAAAACTTAAGGATATCAGAACTTAGATTATCAGAAGATAAATATCAGAAAATGAATATCAGAACTTAAGTACGGGAGGACTAACAGTTTAGGAAGGAAGTTGATTTATAGGAAAGAAGATCGAGACTAATACAAAAGAAGATATACATGAAAAGAGTTAGAGGACTGAAAGAATTGTATAAGATATCTGATTGATATATTTTAGGAGACAGAATTATATTCCATATCAATTAGAAGTTATCTTGTAACTGTGTACTATATAAACACAGACATATGTTTACACTATATGTATTATCATTATCGAGAAGATCATACATTGTAACCTAGCAGCTCTCGTGATATTTGTTCATCACTGAGAGAGAACAGTTCCATTGTAACAGAGTTTATTATATTGAATATATCTGCTTACTGTTACTTGTGTTCGAAATCGATTTGATTGTATTCTACACTGTATTCAACCCCCTTCTACAGTATTGTGTGACCTAACAACTGGTATTAGAGTTATATGTTAACACACATACAATAAAGATCCAAAACAATCATGTCTGAAGAAGCAGAAAATCCAACCAAGCCCACCAAAACTAAAGAAACTAAAAACACTCAAATCCACAGTCGATATGAAACTATTAGGGTTCCCATACTGAGACCTTTTGAGTATCCCATATGGAAAGTGAAGATGGCTATGTTTCCGGAAGCTACAGATCCTGAATATCTTGACAGAATTAATGAAGGACCACATAAGCCAACCAAGCTCTCTGTTGTAGTTGAAGATCAACCAGCAAAGACCATACCAAAAGAGAAAAGTGAGTATACAGCTGAAGATATCTCATCCATTGCTAAGGATGCAAAGGTAAGGCATTTGCTGCATAGTGCCATTGATAATGTCATATCAAATAGGGTAATTTATTACAAGACTGCAAAGGAGATATGGGATGCTTTGGAGACAAGATGCCAGAGAACTGATGCAATCAAGAAGAACAGGAGGACTATACTCACTCAAGAGTATGAGCACTTTGACTCAAAAGGTGATGAGTCATTAACTGACTTATATGACAGGTTTGTCAAACTCTTGAATGATCTGTCACTGGTGGACAAGGAATATAATCTTGAAGATTTAAATCTAAAATTCCTTTTAGCTCTTCCTGAAAGTTGGGATTTGAAGTCTACTACTATAAGAGACAACTATGCTCTTGATGAAACTACTCTTGATGAAATTTATGGTATGCTCAAGACTTGTGAACTTGAGATGGATCAAAGAAGCAAGAGACATGGGAGAAAGTCAAGGACAGTTGCTCTTAAGGCTGAGGAGGAATCCCCCAAAGTGGTTGTCTCAAAAAAAGGCAAAGGAAAGGCTCTCATCACAAAGTCTGATTCAGAATCATCAAGTTCTGATGATGATGATTCAGAAACTGAAAGTTTACCTGAAATAGATGTTGATGAAGAGATGATGAAATTGTGTGCTCTTATGGTGAAGGGTATCACAAAGGTAGCCTACAGGAAATTCAGAAGGGGAAAGAAGTTTTCCAAGAAAGGGTTCAGAAAGTATGAAGGCAAAGGTGCAAAGTCTGACTGAGGAGACAACTCAAATATCAAATGCTACAATTGTGGTGAAATAGGCCACATATCTCCTGACTGCAAGAAAGGAAAGAGTGACAAAGGCAAGACACTTGTCACAAAGAAGAAAAGATGGACAGACACTTCAGATTCTGAAGATGAGGTGAACTATGCCTTGATGGCAAATGCTGATGGCAGCCCTGAAACTGCTGAATTAAAGGTATCTCAAACAACTTATGCTTTTCATACTGATGATATTACTGAGTTGAGATTATATCTTAAAACCATGTTTATTAACTACAGAGATCAAACTTTAACATGTGAAAGATTAACTTCTGAATATCTTGCTTTTAAGAAGAGGAATGATTATTTAGAAAAAGAGTTAGTTATGTTTCATCAAACTCAGAAAGAGAGAGATGATGCTTTTTATGTTAGAGATGAATTGCTAAAATTGAATAAATCTCTCAAAACTGAGTTAGAAAAAGAAAAAAAGATTATCATGACTTGGACTAACTCTGCCGGAACAACTCAGAATTTATTAAGTAGCGGAAACTGGAAAGAGGGCTTAGGTTATGGAGATGATAAAAGTGAAAAAGGAACTGAACAAATTGAGCCAATTGTTGTTAAACAAACTACTAAGCCAAAGGTAAATTCTGTTAAGTTTGTAGCTAAAACTGCAAAGTCTGATTCTGAAAAGATGAAAGAGTCAGTGACAGAAGTTCAGGAGAAGTCAACTTCTGACAAATTAGAACAGGATAAACCAGCTGAAGTCAACATAGGCTTAATGACAAAGAAGCAGCTTAAGCATAAGCTGAAAGAAATAAGGAATGTCAACAAGGTTAAGGCAGCTAGGAAAAATAGGAATGAAAAGGAAGGTGTGAATAAAAGCAATAATTATATGCATGTTCCTAATGCTACTAGAAAGAAATGTTATAACCGTGGAAACTCTAACCATCTTGCTTCTTTTTGCAGGAAGTATAAGAATATAAACTCTTTACCTCCTAAGTCAGGAGTTAAGAGTCAGTATGTTAGGTTTAAGCCACAAAATCCTTGTTTTCATTGTGGTAGCTTATGGCATTCCATTTATACTTGTAAGGAATATCATAATTTATACTATGATTATTATCAAATAAAACCTTCTTTGAAGAAAGTTACTTTAATTTCTTCTAGTGTAAAGTCTGATGCAAAGTCTGACATAAGTTCTGATAAACAGCATGTTAGCATAAATTCTGATATTAAATCCGCTGCAAATGCTAACAAACTTAAAAAGGCCAAAGGATCCAAGCAAGTATGGGTCCTTAAAACTAACCATTAGTGGTATTTGTGATTGCAGGGCAACAGGAAAAATATCCTAGTACTAGATAGTGGATGCTCAGGACATATGACTGGAAATAAAGCCCTGCTCACAGACTTTGTAGAGAAAGCTGTCCCAGGAGTTTCTTATGGAGATGACAACATGGGAAAAACTCTGGGATATGGCAATATTAATCTTGGGAATGTCATCATTGAAATAGTAGCTCTTGTCTCAGGACTTAAACACAATCTGCTGAGTGTGAGTTAAATCTATGACAAAGGATATCATGTGGATTTCTTTGAAGAACACTGTGAAGTTGTAAGAAATTCTACAGGCAAAGTGGTTCTGAAAGATTACAGGCATGGTAACATTTATGAAGCCAGACTTTCAACAAGTTCTGATGGTTCTGCAATCTGTCTGTTGAGTAGAGCATCAATTAAAGAAAGCTGGAATTAACACAAAAGACTCTCTCATTTAAACTTTAACAACATAAATGAGCTTGTAAAGAAAGATCTTGTGAGAGGACTGCCAAAATCAGTATTTGCTCCTGATGGCCTTTGTGATTCATGTCAAAAGGCAAAACAAAGAAAATCTTCTTTCAAGAGCAAAACTGGGTCATCAATTCTTGAGCCTTATCACCTACTGCATGTTGATCTATTTGGTCAAGTCGATGGCATGTCTATTGCAAAGAAGAAATATGCTATGGTTATAGTGGATGAGTTCACAAGGTACACTTGGGTGTACTTCTTGCACAAGAAGAATGAAACTGCATCTACTCTAACTGATCATGTCAGACAGCTGGATAAGTTGGTCAAAGATTCTGTTAAAATTATAAGAAGTGATAATGGCACTGAGTTCAAGAATTTAATCATGGAAGAGTTCTACAAAGAGCATGGAATCAAATAGGAATTTTCTGTACCTGGAACTCCACAGCAAAATGGAGTTATAGAAAGAATAAACAGGACTCTCATTGAAGCTGCACGAACTAAGCTTGATGAAGCAAAGCTGCCAACCTACTTTTGGGCTGAAGTTGTGCAGACTGCTTGTTTTACACCAAATGCAACACTCATAAACAAGCATGGAAAAACACCATATGAGATGGTAAAGAAAAAGAAGCTAAATCTGAAATACTTTCATGTATTTGGATGCAAGTGTTTTGTTCTTAAGACTCATCCTGAACAGCTGTCAAAATTTGATCTAAAAGCTGATGAAGGAAGCTTTGTTGGATATCCACTTTCTACAAAAGCCTTCAGAGTCTATAATTTAAGAACAAGGGTTGTCATGGAATCCATCAATGTATCTTTTGATGATAAGAAGATTACTGGACTTGAAGATTTCAATGATCATGATCAGCTGAGATTTGAAAATGAAGACTTAAATTCTGATTCTGTAAATTTTGATGACCTAAACTCTGATCCTTAAGTACTGATGTCATTGAATCTGTGGTAACAACTCCAAAGGAAAATGCACCTGTCCAGGGGGAGCAAGTTGAAGATCCTACCACATCTCAAGACTCTCAAGAAGCATCGGAACCTGACACTTGCTCTTCAAGTTCTGATTCAACTAGTTCTGATGAGCCAAATTCTGATAATTCTGGAAACTCTGATACTTCAAATCCTGAAGGATCCAAGTCAAATTCTGAAGTCTCAGAGAGCATAACTACAGGGGGAACATTAGAAAATGCTGATGGAGACAACATGGATCATGAGGGAGGATCCAGTTCTAGAAGTCAACTTCAATCTGCAAGGAAGTGGACCAAATCACATATACATGACTTAATTACTGGAGATCCTAAAGCAGGTGTCAGAACTAGAACTACAACATCAAATGAATGCCTCTATCATTATTTTCTATCTCAGACTGAATCAAAGAAAGTGGAAGAAGCTCTTCAAGATGTTAATTGGGTGCAAGTAATGCAGGAAGAGTTAAATGAATTTGAAAGAAATAAAGTCTGGACCCTAGTGCCAATACCAAAGAACAGATCCATTGTTGGCACAAAATGGGTGTTCAGAAACAAAACTGATAGTGATGGCATAATTACAAGAAACAAAGCAATGCTGGTTGCAAAAGGCTACTCTCAACAGGAGGGTATTGATTATGATGAAACATTTGCACCAGTTGCTAGATTAGAAGCCATAAGAATCTTGTTGGCTTATATTGCTCACAAAAAGTTTAAAGTCTTTCAAATGGATGTGAAAAGTGTTTTTCTTAATGTAGAATTGGAAGAAGAGGTCTATGTTTAACAACCTCCAGGCTTTGTAGATTCAAAATTTCCAAATCATGTCTATAGTCTTAACAAAGCACTTTATGGCCTTAAGCAAGCTCCTAGAGCATGGTATGAGACTTTAGCTCAATTTCTTCTGGAAAGTGGATTTCACAGAGGTACAATTGATAAAACATTGTTCTACCTCAACCATGGAAAGGACTTACTTTTGGTACAGATATATGTTGATGATATCATATTTGGTTCTACAAATGTCAAACTTTGTGAGAGGTTTGTAAAGCTAATGCAGTCAAGATATCAAATGAGTATGATGGGAGAACTTAGTTATTTTCTGGTCCTTCAAGTCAAGCAAAATGAAGAAGATACGTTTATTTGACAATCCAAGTACACCAGAAATTTACTGAAGAAATTTGGAATGCTAGATTGTTCAACTGCATCCACTCACATGGCCACTGCAACCAAGTTAGATAAAGATATTATCTCACCAGTAGATATTACTAACTACAGAGACATGATTGGTTCTTTACTCTATTTAACTACAAGTAGACCTGATATCATGTATGCTACCTGTCTTTGTGCAAGATTTCAGGCTGATCCAAGAGAACCTCATTTAATAGTTGTGAAGAGAATTTTCAAGTACCTTAAGGGTACAGCTGATCTGGGATTGTGTATCATAGAGAATCAGATTTTAAGCTAATAGGTTACTCATATGCAGATTTTGCAGGATGCAAAATAGACAAGAAAAGCACTAGTGGAAGTTGCCAATTTCTTGGAGGCAGACTGGTTTCTTGGTTTAGCAAGAAATAGAAGTGAATTTCCATATCCACTGTAGAAGCAGAATATATTGCTGCAGGAAGCTATTGTGCACAGATTCTTTGGATGAAGAATCAGTTACTGGATTATGGGTTAGAATTTTCTAAAATCCCTATTTACTGTGATAATCAAAGTGCTATTGATATGACAGGTAATCCAGTTCAACACTCAATGACAAAGCACATCAGCATTAGGTACCATTTCATAAGGGAACATGTGATGGAAGGTATAGTGGAATTGCATTTTATTCCAACAAATCAACAACTAGCAGATATCTTCACAAAAAACCACTATGTGAAGCTACTTTTACAAGACTGGTAAATGAACTTGGAATGGTTTCAGGTTCTTTCTCTAAATCTGCTTAGTTTTTGTTCTCATGCATCAGACTTTATAATCAGTGTTTACAAATTGTTTTATTGTCATATAATCTGTGCTAAAATTGAGAATTCATTAAATGCTGATTGTTATCTGATGTGGATCTTTAAACTCCGACAGTGTTTTGAATGTTCTGTGACTATTCAATCCAATGAGGATAACTGTGCTAGATGTTGACCTAGTAGTCTTTAACATACTAGAAATCTCATGTTTGAATTAGTTATTTATGTGGAAACTCATTAACACAAGCAAATTTTGATTTTGAGCTTAGTCAAGTTACTTTGTGTATCTTATTGCTAAGTCACAAACTAGATTCTTGCTTCTTATCTGTCAGATTCTGATGTCAGTAAATCTTAAGAATGAACTAAATGTTGATAAGCCTCAGTTATCAAAAGAAAATAAAAGTCAGGTACTCCTTTGAGATCTAGAGTAAATATGTGGAAGGGAAGACCCAAGTGCATTGCTGGTATTAAGTAATATGCATTAGAAAAGAAAATAAAATTTCTTGGTGACTTTTTACATTCTCTGATTACTGGAGAAATACTCTGACAAGAGCATAAATTCTGATAAGCAGTCGTGACTCACTTATACTGAGAAGCCACTGTAAAAAGGAATTTCAAAAGATGGAGCACAAACAGTTGAGGTGGATTCTTGCATAAATTTGTTCTTGAGTAGACTTTGTGATTGATGACAGATTTTAAGCACTTTTCTTAGTTATGCCTTATTTCTAAGATGTACCGAAGTTTATCAGACTTTAATCTTTATCTGAAATTCTGCTGAATGCATACACTTTCACTCCATATGAATGATGAAAATTAATGTGGTGATTAAGTTGTTTTTGACAAACAGTTAAGTGTCATTTGCATAAATTCTGAGGAAAAGTTCTGATGAAAGTTCTGATGATTAAACTCTGAAGAATCAAGTCAGTATTTGTATGAAGAATCACAGAAAAAGATATTTACTTTTTGAGTTCAGAAGCCATATTCTGATGACTGTTAAAATCTGATATATGTTTAAATTCTGATATTAAATCCTGATGGAAACTTTGATGCTTACATGGCATTATTCTTTACTTGACTTATTTGTGGTAAAAACTAAAGCAATCATATTTAAATCAGAATATATTAGGGTAAGATAAAAACAGTCATAATCATTATGGGTTAGTGGTAAACGTGTTTGTCTTGAAAAACTACATGTGCACAGTAATTGTTAATTATTTCCCATGCCCATTAACTCCTGCTTTAACTTTTTACTGACTGTTATTATTACACATCGGTCTAGGGAGACGAGGCATCATTATTTTTTTTACTCTTAATCGTTAAACAGTCCTCGCGTCCCTTGGTATTCCATTGGCTATTTAAATGACTGATCATTCTTCGGTAAAATCACATCTTGTCATTTCTCTCAAACAATGGGACATTTTAGTTGGTTTTACTGCTATGGCACAAACACTGTGACCATTTTTAGAAATAAAATTCCGACTTCATATCCTATCAACAACATTCCATACGACATCTGGATTTAACTTCCAGACAACATTAAAAATGATCTGTTGTCTTTTCAAAGAGATGTTCATCTCCGTATTCTTAAACAGCAGGAGAAAATCATTCATCTTGTTGTTCTCTTTGTTGAAAGTAGGAAAAAGAATTAAATGTCATCCATCCGTATCTCTTCACCATTAGCTTTGTCAGGCTTCTTAGATCAAGGTTGTTGATGATAACCATCTTAGAATAGAACTATCTTGTAATTTTGCATGTAATCTATAAATTTCATGAAATGTATTCGTTTGATATATTAATAAAATTTCCTTTAATTGCAAGATTTAGTCTCTGTTTCTCTCATATTATGTGACTGTGAATGTTCTAATTATAATTTGTTAATCTTTACTTCATCTATTTGAACTATATCTTTTGATGAATGTTTTGATTAAAATTATGGTCAATAATAAATTGTGATGATTTGAGAAATAGTTGAAGCACGGGTTCATGCATCAGAACCTGTGACAGTTGGAGCTGGGAGTGTTACTTCTCAGAATGAAACTGCAGCTCAAAGTTCCGATACTTTGAACAGTAAGTTTGTAAGTTCTGAAGCTGCTAAAGCAACTCCTTCACAGGCAAGGAGACTAAAGAAAATGAGGGTTGTAAAGCATAATGTAATGTAACATGTAATCGAGGATTTATAACTCAACATAAAAACAGAAACATATAAACTTTATTAAACTGTGAAGCACAGGAACCCTTCAGATGAAGACATGATAAACACAAAGAACCAAATGATGTGATTGATTCATTAAGCTCTCCTACAGATCATGGGAAGAAGTTCATTACTATGTTCAAGCAGCCATGAAGAATAAGACATCAAGAGGCTTTAAGTATCAGCTGCATATATTGACTTCAAGTGTTACAAATCAAGGGTTCAGTGAAAGAAGCAGTGGATAAACATCAGTATGTATCAACTCAGAATCATAAGACAAGTTGAGTCAGGATCCTCTCAAGGCTAGTTGTTTGTGAACCAGACCAGTGCACCAAACATCAGCATTTCAAGGAAGTATTTTGATTCAATTAACAGAAGAAAAATGATTGATACATCGAAGAGTGACTTGACAAAGAACCAAAAATATTCTAAGTAAAGACACTAAGGAACCCCTGTCGCCACAGGAGAAGTAACCACAGAGGATTTGCTCTAAGGCACCTCTGTCGCCACATAAGGTGTTAGAACAAATTGCTTTAATGCAATACAGGGAGAGTGTGTGTCGCCACAGAGCTTGTCACCACAGAGTGTTATAAGATAAACTGTCGCCACAGAGCTTGTCACCACAGAGTGTTATAAGTCAAACTGTCGCCACAGATCTGTCACCAAAGAGGCCATACAGGAGAAGGTGTCGCCACAGAGCTGTCACCGCAGAGGCTATACAGAGGAACTTTGTCGCCACAGAAGGTGTTGTTCACTGAGTTAAATGTAGCAAAGTTAAATGATTTGTGTGGACATGAATTGGCCAGCTGTTCATTTAATTTTAAAAGACTACAAAACTGAAGTGAATGTAATTCAATTCAGTTAGTTATCTTCTTCAGCAAACACAGATAGTTTACGAGAGCTCCATTAAAGCTTGAATTTATTATCCTTGTAAACAGAATGTTATGCTGCTGAATTTATTATAGCTAATCAATACTTTGATTAGATTGTAGCAACCTCAAGGTTTATAGCAATAAAACAATATATTCCTCGAATTGTTTTGTATTGTTTTTGATTCCGTACTTTTAAGGAAGAACTTAGAACGAATCAAAAAAGATTGTAGGTATCGTATTCAACCCCCCTTCTACGATACTTTGGGACTAACAATTGAAATTAGAGCTTGTTGATTGACATACAAATCAAGATCCGGAAAAAGAAACAAGTTCTTGAAAAATTCTTGAATTTTTTAATTTTCAAAAATTCTCATTTCTTGAATTTTTTTGAATTTTAAATAATTTAGTTCCGCCAAGAAAATGAATAACCAAAGAATTGGAAGCATAAAGGTTCCTCCATTTGACAGAGATAATTACAACCTATGGAAGAAAAAGATGATGTTGTTTATGAAAGCTTCGAATCCACTTTACATTGGGATACTACTGAATGGACCTTATATTTCGATGGAAGTAATTGCTGAATCCACAACTGCAACTGGTATAAGAATTCCTTCCACATCTTCTCCCAGGGATCCGTCTAAATACACGGAAACCGATAAGGAGTGATAAATCTGGACCCAAGTCTTCAACTCATAATTATGGAATCGACCGATAATGATATGAGCCATCAGCTTCTAGGAAGTAACAGTGCAAAAGATATGTGGGAGACCATTGAGCTTTTGATGGAAGGAACAGAGGAAGTCAAAGAAAACAGGATGGATATTCTGAAGACTCAGTATGAGGCATTCAAACTTCAACCCGGAGAAGCACTGTCTCCACTCTTCGAGAGATATACAAGATTGTTAAGTGAATTAAAGCTGCAAGGGAAAGTCTACCCCATACGGGAGTCTAACAGAAAGTTTATGTTGACGCTCCTAGTTCACCTGGAACAAAAGAACACTTCAATCAGGGAAAGATCAGATTTTATCACTATGTCCCTGGATGTGATCTATGGTAAATTAAGAACACATGAGCTGGAGCAAGAGCAAAGAGCCATTATCTATGGACCTGGTTCTGTTGACAGTAAGAGTACGGCACTTGCAAAAACCACTGCACTTGTAGCTCATGAACCAGAATCTCAAGAAAATAAGGTTACACCCTCCTCAACAATTAAAGAAATTGTTGTTTCTGAAATTACTCATGGTGAGCCAGAAGATGAAAGCGAGTTCTATACTCAAGAGGAACTTGAACAGTTGGAGGACAAATCTATGGCTTACATGGCTGTAAAGTTTAGTCATGTTAGATTCAGAAGAAAGCCCAACTACAAACCAAGGGGTTTATCAGGGAGATTTCAGAAAGGAAGCTACTCGTCAGGGTCAAGCTCCAGAGGAGGCTACAAGTCAAGCTGGGTTGACAAGAGCAAATCCAGATGCTACAACTGCAATAACTTAGGGCACTTTGCATCTGATTGCAGAAAGCCCAAGGCAGCAAAATCTAATGAATCATATAAAAAGAAGGAAACTTATGAAGATCTGAAAAGGAAGAATGAGAAGCTGAAACAGAAGCTGAATGCTTATGTGGTAAAGGAAAAAGGAAGAGCCTACATCGCTGAAGGAAAAAGCTGGGATGATACTGATTCGGATGAAGAGGAAGAGCATGTAAATCTAGCTCTCATGAAAGACTCTGCAGAGGAATCACCACGATCATCTCAGGTTCCTGAACTTACCACTATAGAAATGTCTGTATCTGAATTCAAATCTACTGTGCATGAACTTACTTTAGAATTGTATAATGTTCATACTAGCATGCTTGCATATAAAATGGAAAATGATAAGTTAGTTCTTAAATCTGAGAGTTTAACCTCTATGGTGACCATTGTGTTGCCTTAGAGGAATTCTCCATGGCGACCAGTGTGTTGCCTTAGAGTAATTCTCTATGAGGACCATTGTGTTGCCTTAGAGGAATTCTCTATGGCGACCACTGTGTTGCCTTAGAGGAATTCTCTATGGCGACCAGTGTGTTGCGTTAGAGTAATTCTCTATGGTGACCGCTGTGTTGCCTTATAGTAATTCTCTATGGCGACCCCAGAGATTACTTGTAATATCCCATATTTTCAGATATTATTATTATTATTATTATTGGAATTGTTTATGTGATTTTTATGTAAATTTTAGTGAATTATCTGGTAATTGGAATTGATGTTTTGGATGTTTATATGTGATATCCTTTGAGTATTTTAATTTTTATATGTTCAGAATAAAATATAGATAATTGTGATATTTTTCTGGTAATTTTGGAGTGTTATATGATTTTATAATGATTTATAGATTTAATAATTATTTTCTGAATAATTACCAAAATTATTTATAAAGCCGGGAATCGTCCAACTTCAACTGTTTTTGCGTTTTTACAACCCGAAACTCTTCCGAAAACTCCTTCCTAACCTAATCTGGTAATTCCGGACATTTTCCGTGTTTTGACTTTTTCGATCCGGATTACGGTTTCACCCGTGCGCAGCCCTGCGCAAGATTTTCGGTACGATAACCATTTCGGTAAATCAACAAAACCCGTATTCTCGTGAGACGGGATATTATTACATTATTTTCGTATATGGTGTTTTATAAAAAGCTCTGTTTTGATAATTATCTAATTTTGGTATTAATTGTATCATTTTTATAGTTACTTAGTTGTTAAGTAATCTATTTTTGGATCGTTTTGTAGTTACTTAGCTGTTAAGCAACTAATTTATCGATCCAATATGATCCAACGCGTACCAATATTCCCTAAGTATATATAGCTTTTTATTTATTAAAAATCAGATTTTTATTTTATTTTTCAGAAAAATCATAAAATCCTCTAATTTGTTCATAGTGTTCTTGAGTTTCTGAGAATCAAACTAGAATTTGGAGGTGATTCTGGTCTCTGTATTTGAAGTATGAATAACCAAATTGAAGCTTGTGATGAACTCTACCAATTCCTATCATCAGATCTCATCAATTGATAATGAATCGAATTTTCGATTTTTAGGGTTCTTTTGTTCGAATTGGGTTTATGATTTCTGGATGTTTTTGGATGTTTCTGTTAATTGTAATAGCTTCTTCATGGTTAGAGCAATTGATTTATGTAAAAATTATACCCGTTCTATTGGTGGATGTTCAAGTCGAGTTCTTGTTTTTTTAAGTTTTTAATTTCGAATTTTTGAATAAGCATGATGTTTTTGATGATTGTTGGTGATTAGAATAGTTTTCAATTGATCTAAGCTTTATTTTCGTACTGGAATCGTGATTTTTGGTTGACATAAAACCGACATCTGCATTAGAGTAGAACATTTAAAAATCATAATTGTTGAATCATAAAATTGTAGTTGAGGAATCCCAGAATTGATTCCTTAATTGTATTCAAAACCATTTTTGATATTTTTGAGCAAAATGCTTCAGCATTGCTTTGAATCTTGACGAGAATAAAACTCGTAAAACAGTGTTTACGGAAATATCGTAAACAATAATAACAAGAAGCAATGATTATGGAATGAATCATAAACTTTACTCAAAACTGAACTCTTGATATTAATACTTATTTTGTTGTCATATCAAATTAGATATCAATACGAACTTTGATGCTCACAACATTCCATACTGAAGTCAACATCAATCATCTATATTAATACCACCTTTGATATTTAACAACAACGTAAGTATAAGCATAAATCTGAATCTGAATCAAAACCGCATTTCACTTTTAATCCAAAACAGAAACAGTTGATAAATCATTTATTCTATGATTCTCAAAACAATTTAGAAAATAATATTTTAGATTGGAACCAATAATATTTCATGTTGTTCTCGATGATCAGTCGCGAAACAACACCGGTATCCCGCAACCATACCGTAAATATAGGTACTACCCGTATCCTGAAGCCATACGATACATATAGGGCGCCAGAAAAGGCATAACTAGCCTTGAAAGATATTACAGCTGGACCAATATCTCGATCACCTACGCTGTAACCAATAACCAGTAACTAGTAACCATTCCAATCTTAAAAACCTTTTTATTGAAAAAGGATCCGAATCCTTCGAGATCCTAAATAATTTTTATTCCCCCATTCACTTGGGCAGGAATACTCGCAACAAAGTCATCTTTCTCAAAATCCAAAATATTTATAAATCCAGTAATTTGATAAGTAAAATCACTTAGCTATTCTGATCATAGAATAGCAGAAGAATACTTGCATAAACAGAATCATTTAATTCAGCGATATGTAAAACAGTTATCTATTACGAACTGAATAGGGAAAGCAATACTTGCATGATAAGATTCAAAATAAATATCACTTGAACAATAAGTGATGATAGGGATACTTGCCTTTAGAATTTAGTAGTTAGTCACACTCGCAAAGACTCACCTATTCTGAAATTCTGTCTCGAATCATCACCGTCTTTCTTTTCAACACTTCACCGATATGTTGCTCATGCAATTGCTAGAAGCCAGCTACCCAATACCATTCCATCTCATTCTTTATTTAATGTCTTGTCCCGATCAACTTGAGAGATCCGCATCTATAATTAAAATATATAATTTTAATCATCTAAACGATAATTACTCGACGAACTGCGCGTCAAAAGCCTATCGACTACCCATACGATGGCCCACACATAAATATAACAGAAATACACCCATAATTCACATAGCACATAACTCATGTATCACATAATTCATATCACATACGACTCGGTTCATCAAAAGGTTCGACTCGGTACATTTAAAACTGAAATCGGGTCAAAAATATGATTTATTGATCAAAAATCGACTCAGAATGACTTGTAAAACAAGCGACATTTCAAAACAAAAGAGTTTAGGACTCGAAAATATTTTTATTGAAAGCGGAATATTTTTCTGAGTCTAGAGGCTTTCGTTTCGTATTAAACGAACGAACGGTTTATTTATTACGAATTTTTGAACATTTTTCGGAATTAAAACGGGTCTCCGAATCATTTAATAATTAAATAATAGGGCTCAAACACCCGAAAATAATTTATAAAAGTTATCGAGCCTGGAAAATAATTTAAAATAATATTTTAAAGCTCGAAACTATTTTTCAAAATTTTTAAATCAAAATAAATAATTAAATCTAATTAAATAATCAATTAAAATTAATTAATAACTAATTAAATTAATTAATCAATTAATATTTAGATTAATTGACTAATTAAATAATTAATTATCAACTAAAATTAATTAACTAAATAATTTGAATTTATTTTTGAATTAAAAATAAAGTTTCAGAATTAAAATAATGATTTTCAAAATAAAAATGAATTTTTGAAAATTAAAAATGAATTTTGAATAATTTTTGAAAAGAAAAAATTCAGAAACAGGTTTTGGGGTTGGGGTCACCTTCCCCACTGAATCAAACGGTGGCCTGAACCAGACGGCTGGCCGGCGGGGACCAAGAACTGGTCGCCGGTTTCTGGGAAACCCAGATTCCGGTCGCCGGTTCCGGTCACCGGAATTATTTCCGGCCAGGCCTTAAACAGGGTGAAATCAGCTTGGTTATTATTGTTTCATGCGTCAAACTCAATGCTATACACTCCAGCAACACATACAACATCAAACATCGATCCAAACGTAATTTCCGAACAAAATCGAACCCAAGGTTCGAACTTTTCCGTCGAAAAGGCGATCCCAACAATTTCTCAACCAAAAATCACGATTCCAGTACGAAAATAAAGCTTAGATCAATTTTTCAAAACTATTCTAATCACCAACAATCATCAAGAACATCATGATTATTCAAAAATTCGAAATTAAAAACTTAAAAAAACAAGAACTCGACTTGAACATCCAGCAATAGAACGGGTATAATTTTTACATAAATCAATTGCTCTAACCATGAAGAAGCTATTACAATTAACAGAAACATCCAAAAACATCCAGAAATCATAAACCCAATTCGAACAAAAGAACCCTAAAAATTGAAAATTCGATTCATTACCAATTGATGAAATCTGATGATTGGAATTGGTAGAGTTCATCACAAGCTTCAATTTGGTTATTCATACTTCAAAAACAGAGACCAGAATCACCTCCAAATTCTAGTTCGATTCTCAGAAACTCAAGAACACTATGAACAAATTAGAGGATTTTATGATTTTTCTGAAAAATAAAATAAAAATCTGATTTTTAATAGTAATTTTTAATAAATAAAAAGCTATATATACTTATGGAATATTGGTACGCGTTGGATCATATTGGATCGATAAATTAGTTGTTTAGCCGCTAAGTAACTACAAAATGATCCAAAAATAGATTACTTAGCCGCTAAGTAACTATAAAAAACGATATAATTAATACCAAAATTAGATAATCATCAAAACAGAGCTTTTTATAAAAAGCACCATATACGAAAATAATGTAATAATATCCCGTCTCTCACGAATACGGGTTTTGTTGATTTACCGAAATGGTTATCGTACCGAAAATCTTGCGCTGGGCCGCGCACGGGTCAAACCTTAATCCGGATCGAAAAAGTCAAAACACGGAAAATGTCCGGAATTACCAGATTAGGTTATGAACGAGTTTTCGGAAGAGTTTCGGGTTGTAAAAACGCAAAAACAGTTGAAGTTGGACGATTCCCGGCTTTATAAAATAATTTTGATAATTATTCAGAAAATAATTATTAAATCTATAAATCATTATAAAAACATATAAGACTCCAAAATTACCAGAAAAATATCACAATTATCTATATTTTATTCTGAACATATAAAAATTAAAATACTCAAAGGATATCACATATAAACATCCAAAACATCAACTCCAATTACCAGATAATTCACTAAAATTCACATAAAAATCACATAAACAATTCCAATAATAATAATAATAATATCTGAAAATATGGGATATTACATTACTTGTAGTGGTCCTTACACTTCTATGGTGACCAGAGTGAAGAGTCTTCTGCCTTAGAATATTTTGCTTCTGTTTTGCCATTCTT